>NC_092815.1:24324519-24624519 GCF_023375885.2 Dermacentor andersoni
CCGAGTGTCTTACCTATAGGGCTAAACCACTGCAACCTACATAGCAGGCCTGTGCACTCTGCTTTATGACGTCATGCTACTTGAATCAAAATTTTCATTGCCAAGCCCCGCGTGACGAAAGCGGTGACGTCACAGACACCGCAGCTTACTCGAGAGCGTCCCCATTGGATTCTACGGCAGTAGGGTAAGGTAGCATGACGTCATGGATCGAAGTGCACCGGGTTTGTGCTCTCTAGGAGGCGTTGGCCAAGCGTCGCAATGCGCTCGCTTGCCAGCGAGGAGCTCATAACTCGAATAAATGAGTTCAGAGCCGTGGGAATCGCTGAGGTATGCTGTTTTTTTTTTCTTCCTGGGGTCCATAAATAAATATATGCAGGAGGCGCCAATTGAAGTCGTTTTCATTTGGGCCTTTCTGGCTGAGTCACAAGAATTTACCGGCGGCAGATACACGGTAACCCTCCTTATTTTGGAAATGTTCATTTATTTCTGATGGTTTATGTAGCTTTACTTTCACGATTCTAGAAAGTATGAATTCTTTTTAGGAAAAAAGAGTTTCAAACTGCTCCTGTGATATTATTTAGTTTTGTATTTAGCCAGATTGGTATATCACGTAATATGCGAATAATGCATACACAATGGGTCTGAAACTGCAAGTTTCAGGTGCTACTTTAAATGTTAAATATTGGTACTGTTAGCAGCGCACAGACAGTATATCTTTTATTATACTCACTGCATTCTGTGACATACTTTCGGAGGAGCAGTAGTATTCTCTGAGGTCCTTTTGCATTGCAGGGATAAGTTTTTGTTATTATTGACTTATTTATTACCAAGAGCTATCCATCAGGTAAACCAATGAAACAGATCTCAGGAACAACACCAAGTGTTAGGCAAGCAAAACAATTCTGCACAATGTTATAAATTCTTGTTGTGTATAGTATGTTGTATTTATACACGACTTCGCTGTGTCGTGGTTTGCTGGTCTTGCTGACTTTTTTCATGTTTTATCGGCACCTATCCGTAGACCAACTTCGTTTGCGCTGTCAACCGCCGTTACTCATCAATGAATTATTGTCGATGCGATTGGGACCTCCTCCTATTCCGTGGCCGCAACATTCGAATGTTTTGTTTTGAACTGTTGCTGCAAAGTAAACTGCTTTCATTGCCTCGAGTTTAATCGCCTTGGGCACGTTCATACCAGCACGTGCATTTCGACAACTTGCATCGATCGAACGTCACTTCTTCGTGCTCCCTTCAATATGTGCTTTGAATCTGGCCTGCGCCTTGTGTTAAAGCACGCCTAGAACGTACTTTGTATTTTACCGTTCTCAGCGGATGCTGCTGCTCTTGTGACGTCTCCTTCTACTGTAGACGCAGGATACCTGAATTAGTTGCTCTCTCAATGCGTTCTCCTGCGTACTGTGCCGTACTTGGTCGCCCTATTTAATGAAAGTGTGCACCTCCACATTTCCACCTACGCTTCCCTTCCTTCTTTTGCTTTATCGCAGAGCACTACTTCTTTTGTGCAGACAATATTGCAATGAGCACTTGGTGCGTGGCGCTCCTTCCGAACACCCACAAACTTTCATGGTTTTATCACATAACTATAGAAAGATACAAGACAAGAAATACAGGGCATGCAGGAAATGCTGGAGGTGGTGGTGTAGCGCGGCCACAGCACCATGAACGTTTACCAGGTCGCCCAATTTTGCTATTTTTATCCGCACTCATGCCATATAGGACAGAAATTACAATGAGCTCACAGCTTAACTGGGCGAACACAGCTAGTTCCTACTGACACCTCTACGTTTTCGCATCCTTTAAGGTAACGGCGAACCTACCTGCTTTCCTGTAAAATCTCTCGGTCTGCCACGCATACCTATCTCGCATGTTTCTTTCTGAAACGATTAGGTTTACTTTGCTTGTCACTTTGTCATAAGCTCACTCTACGTCAATGGAGGTGATGCATATACAGCTCCAGCTGAGTTTGTCTTTGCTGAGCTTCGGTTCTACATTTATATCGTCTCATGCTGCTTTCTTTTGATTGAGCAGGAAGATTTTTGTTGTAAGTGAGAAAACTGACTCTTCTTTGAGTTTTGAATGCCGCCCTTATCTTGAAAATAAAGATAATTATGCTATCTGTCATCAGTAGTTTGATATCTATCTGTCTGTAAGCCCTCACGAGGAGGCGAAGCTTACGGTTGTATTCTTAGTGGTAACGGCATACGACTAACGTTTTCGCAACACGCTGACCGTGGAGTGGGTTGTACAACAAAATAGATGTATCAGGCTAAACATTGCATGAGTGCTCGTGTCACATCTTATATAGCGCTGCATTTTTTTCTTATCGCACGTCAAGGTTGAGAGCAATGACCGAATGCACTCTCGACGTTCCTTTGATATTCAGCTCTCCCGTTGCCGATGAGGAACAAAAGTAGTATTTGCGTTTTGCATTAAAACAAATATGAAACGAAACCAGTCGTGACTCTTATATGCCATGTAAAATGTGGGCATTAGAAATGACATATACTGACGCTCTGGTACAAGTTAAGCGATAAAAAAAGGGAACTTTAGATCCCCGAAATTAATTTCCATAGTGTTTGTAATGGTGTTAGCTACAACGCTGCCTAGCTCAATATAGAATGGGCTTTGCGTATCGTGCGAGTCAGCTAGTGAACGCCTACAGGTTGATGTAAGACTTAACCGCGGTTGTGTAGTTTACGTTGGAATATCGAAAAACGCGTAACCTCGTAAATCGGTGTACAACCTACTATGAAAACAATACAGTTAAAGCACTGGAGATGGTACCGTGATGCTCGGACGCCGTTGCGACTCAACAGCGCCCTGACAGAAACGTCGTTAGCTTGAGCGCTATTGATCGGCCTCTGTCGCATATACGCCAGATGGAAATCTTCCACGAACGGCCTACCACAATCGTGGTTGATCAAAACTACGTGATGGCACCATGTGATTGCTGGAAAAGTCAATAGTAACGACCTGTTCCGGTGATGAAAGGTCTAGAAAAGTACTGACACCCGCGCACACACACAATATATATATATATATATATATATATATATATATATATATATATATATATATATATATATATATATATATATATATATATATATATATATATATATATATATATATATATATATATATATACGTGACCCATGCGGTAACCCAAGAACATGACAAGCAAGCTATTTCCTTCAGTGCGCATGTGCGCACTCTTTCTGTCACACCTTCCCGCTCCCCTTATCTTTTCTTTATATTTCCGAGCGTGCATAAACCCGGCGTTCTTCGGCTGGAACGACTGTCTCGTTCACTACGGGAGGGGCGTTGCCTCCGCCCGTAAACTATCGTAACATATATATATATATATATATATATATATATATATATATATATATATATATATATATATATATATATATATATACGTGACCGGCTTCTAACACTTCACAAGAACTTCTCGCTTTGACACTCCTAATGCTAACCCGTTAAAAAGAACACGCGTCGCTGTGGTGGACGGCGGCATAACAGTAATGTTAAAATTCTCGAATGGTATGCGCGAACGACGAGTACGCTGCGGACACATTCGCACCGGCACTTTCACATGGGCGCGGGGTAAGGAGACGAAGCGACGACAAATCGCGGTAATTCAAGCGGGAGGGTTAAGAAAATAAATGTGGCAATAATTTTGGCGGAATGAGCGAGATGGCACAAGCTAAATGAATGAAAGAAAGAATAAAAGAAAGAAAGTGCGCGCACTGAAGCGTTGTTTAAAATGGAATGCGCACCCATCTCGTATACGGCATTCGCAGGGATCTCGGTCGAATTTCGCGATCCATTTAGCCGGCGCCTCAGCCCACGCATGTCCCGAACTCGTTGAGCGACGTAGGTTTGCCAAATTGCTATTTCTGAACATAATTTTTTCTTCATTTAACTTTCAATATACTATATGCAGTCTTTAGAAAACATTTTTTTTCAGCGGAAGTTTCCACTTACCTGCGTTGAGGAAACTTCGAGCCTTATGGAGTAGTGCTTTGGTCGCCAACCATTTCTCTATCAGAGCCCATATTAAAAAAAAAAGAAATGTTTTGCGCGAGAATTGTTCGTAAGAGCAATTTTTTCTGATGCTGCACATGTCATTAACCAACGCGGCCGGCCATTGGCAAACAGCTCTTGCGAGCGAAAAACTTCGTGGACTCGACCCGAGAGGCCAAAGTTCACATCTCTTTCCGTTCTCAAGTTCTCTTTACCATTGGTCGCTCGCCTTCGGTGATAAGATGTCGAGCATTACGACTGGCTGTCGTATCACCACTCCTTCACGGGATGCGAATGCACTCGAACGGCAGTAGACAGTCACACGTGTCGCAATATAAGGAGAGAAGTGACCGAGCTCTGTTCTTATTCGAGAGGGCGGGTTCCCTCGTTCGACCGTTAACAGAAAAGCCTGTTTGGCCAATATATGCGCTCACAGGCGCAACTCAGATATGGTCTAGCATGCTTATTTGCACACACGATCTTGAAGAGTCAGAGCAATCACTACTACATAGCTTACGTGCGTTCAAGTTGCTCTAAGTGCGCTCTGATATCCTAGCTGAGTACATAACAAAAGTCCCGCCTGCTCTTCCCTCGCTATTTCTGGGGAACGAGCGCAGCTGCAGACGGAAGCAAAAGGAGCGCCTGGCATGTAGCGTGTATTATCTGTCGCACAATTTTGATATTCGTTATTTGCGTGAGCATGCACAATAGAGACACAACTTGCCACTTACGCGCATCGCCGCTTTGGCCCACTTTCTTTCTCAGTCGTGTAAAGGTCTGCGAGACACCGTAGACCAGCGAGTGTGTTTCGCTCGGTGTTGCACCCCTCTGTGGCGCAAAGGTGGCGTTCTTGTGCAGCGCTAACTGGCGCCACCGGCAAAAGCAGCCGAAATGCGCTTGAAGTGAGATTTTCTTTCTTGCGGAGAAACACTAGTATAGCGCAGTGAATGCACCTCAAAGGTACTATCGTGAGCAATATGAGCAGGAACACGCGAGCGCGTGGGAAATAGCTTCGAAACCGACGTGGGGCGATGCGTTGCGGCCGCTGTAGGAAACAAAGTGGAAAGGGCGCCGCGGTTCCGCCAACTGTCGGCACTCCCGCCTCACTAGCGTTACTGCGTAATGGCAGCTGATTGCGTGTCACCGGGCGCTAGCGATGATAAGGCGGTTATGTCATGCAGAGCGTGGACCGTGCTGTCTGTAGTTGAGCGCAAAATATCTCTAGCTCTCTTTTTATCATACTTGCGGAACGTATCGCAATGATACCGGCGTGATACTGTGGCGCCTGTAATAGCGCTCGCACGCAGGAAAAAGCAGGGTTGTTTTGTTATGCGTGTTTTTCTATGTCTCGGTTATTGTGAACAAAGAAAAGTTGTACGCAGCAGTGAATTTAAAGGTTTTATTAGACGATTGCTTAATGGTAACAAAATTTTCATCCACACAAAAAGTATCCCAATACATCAGTGTTACAGCTTGACCTTTCCTTGCAGGCTTCATGCGTTAATAACGGGTCATGGCTCCGCCTGCTTGAATGACGGCCTCCATTCTTTTTGGCAGAGACACGTAGAGAGCCTCGATGAAGGCTTTGTCATCTTGAAGATGTTTCCACTCGCGCTTTATGGCTTCCCACAGTTCATCACTGGTCGTCGAGTCCAAGGAGAGTCTTGAAAGGTTAGCCTTCATACGTGCCCAAACATGTTCTATGATGTTCATGTCTGCACCCTTCGCACACCACTCCAAGCTCCTTACCCCTAGTTCGCCTAAAAGACGTGCCACGACCTTTGCTGTGTGAACGGGAGACAAGTCCTGCTGGAATAGATAATACCCATCCGGGTGTGGACCATTCAGTGCATAGGGGATCATCTCGTGCTCCAGCAATGTGCAATATGCAGAACTCGTAAATCGCTCAGGGATTCTTACAATGGGACTTAGGCCATCCCGCGAAATAGCCGCCCACACGTTTACTGACGTGCGTCCACTTGCGGCCACCTGCTTGACGTTCTGCGGAGAGAAGCGCGTATTCTTCATGCGCCACACTCTTCTCTGCTGGTCCCAGCGGCTTGAGAACGTAGATTCATCAGAGAAGATGACATATTTCCAATCCTCGACCTTCCAGCTGCGGTGATCGACAGCGAACTTTAGGCGAGCAGTCTTGTTGGCAACTGTGAGAAGGGGCTTCTGAGCAGCGATACGACTACGGAGGGCGGCTTCCCTTAGCCTTCGCCGCACCGTGCTGTCGCTTACATGTTCCAGGGCAAGAGTACTGCGCACCTCCTTCGCATTTAGAAATGGCTTCTCGTTGACTGCAGCAACAATTTGTAGGTCTTGATCCGCCGACGTGGCGCGAGGTCGCCTCTCGTGCGGCGCATCCTTAATGCGTCCTTCATCTCGGTACGCCTGCACTATCCTGTTGACTGTGTTCAACCGGCAGCCCGTCAAGGCAGCAATGTTTCGCTGCGAGTAAGCTTTCTTCCACAACTCAACGACTTCTTCCCGCTTATTCAACGGCACTCGAGACATCGCAGGACGCTGAAACGCACTTCTAACCGCGGGCAGTCGTGGTCTCCCTTATAAGCATTTGCCACGAAAAAGAAATTAAAGATGCGCGTCGGCCGTGACGTAGCGTTTTTACTTCTTTTCTTGTTCATCAAAGATTCGAACGTTTCCATGAAAGGTGCGACTGGCCTTACGATAGACCTTTTAAGAAGTCGGCCAGAAAATATTCCCTGTCGCATGCTTGCAAATATCTAAGAATCGGGTCTGACCGCTCCACATACGCACACTCAGACAAAGAAAAAAGGAACAAAAAAGGTTAACAGCGGTATTTTGCGCTGAACTACAGAAAGCGCGGTCCACGCTCTGCATGCCATAACCGCCTTATCATCGTTAGCGCCCGGTGACATGCAATCCGGTGCCGTTACGCAGCAACGCTAGTGAGGCGGGAGTGCCGACAGTTGGCGGAACCGCGGCGCCCTTTCCACTTTGTTTCCTACAGCGGCCGCAACGCATCGCCCCACGTCGGTTTCGAGGCAATTGCCACGCGCTCGCGTGTTCCTGCTCATATTGCTCACGATAGTACATGCACAAGCTGTCACCGTAATAATAAGTCAAACGAGCTAATCTTTTTTGCCGACGTGATCAGTTCAGTCAACGACATGGAATCCAAAAGCGCATGCGCAGAATGTATGACCGTATGTAGGCTAGTAGATTGACAGCCCAGGAGGATCAACATGACATTTATAACTTTTCATTTTTTTTTCTTTACGTGAAGGCTGTGGACTGCGAAATCATAGGTGAAATGCAGGTTTGCCTCGGAGAGAACCAAAATTATTAAAAACGATAGATTTTCTTTGTGAACCTGGCTGGGTCTTCGGACCGAGGGCGCTGCAGCCTGGCTGCTCCGTTGGCGAATAGGCCGGCCAATCATTGAGAAGCGCGCCGCTGACTTCCTTGCAGCATCAGCAGATGGCGCTCACCTCCGCGCATCCGCGAGAGCAGCGGCGCCGGCCGTGCGAAAAGGACAAGAAAGAAAGCACCGCCCAAGCACTCCGTATAGATGGTTAACCAGCGAAGCTGAAACGTGCGGCCCCGGTGTTTATCACTGGGTTAATCCCGACAGTTCATGGAAGTCTTTCTCAATTATTGGTTACGTCTTTTTGTTTCTTAATGAGGTTACGCACACGTTCGGCTGCGATGGAGAGAACGACCTCAGTGACGGCTGAATGACGGCATCTCCCGCGGTCCGCCGTTGTCGCTTGCGTTCGATGTCTCGAGTTTGCACGGTGGCGTGGTTAGCAGCATCCGCCCGCCATCAACGCTTGCGATTCTTCAAAATTCGATTGCTTCAAAATAAAATCTGTCGATTACGTAAGACAATGAATGGCTAACGCCCCCTTTATCAATGGCTCATACGCCCGTAAACGCGGCCTACCCATTACGACGACAGCAGAGAAGCGAAATTCTACGCTGGAATGATGAGCGGCGACAGAGCCCAGCTGTGGAAGGAGACGACGACGAACGAACGCGGGAGCAGTGGCACGAGCGCGTTCGCGCGGTGGCGCCGAGGCGCGCCAACGACGCTCGAGCCATGGCTGAGGATGATCGCTTTCTGTACACAGGCGCGGACAGACGCATTATCGTTTCGCCTAGCCATATAAACCTTCGCTTTAAAAAGATCCAGAAAGCGCTCCTTCACGTATCCGTAGCTGAACGTTAATGAGGAAGTGAACGCTTCTTACGGAAAGAATGGATTCGGATTGCGTTGCGTGCTTACGCGCATGCTGCCTCAGAAACCATGATGCGTGCAAGGCGTGATGCGTGCAAGAACTCCGCTCAGCAAAACGGTCGGTATAATTTGTGTGCGCCTGCGGTCACGCGCGCGTGTGCACTCGTGTTCCGGTTCTTTGTGCACTCGCACAAAGCTTCGCTGTATATAGCTACTGCATTTTTTTTCTATACCAGTTTTTGATATTTTCATATCTGTGGCATTTAAAAAGGAGCAGCCGGTGCCATTTAAAGGCAGCAGCATCTTGCGACAACGGCGGACCGCGGGAGATGCCGTCATTCAGCCGTCACTGAGGTCGTTCTCTCCATCGCAGCCGAACGTGTGCGTAACCTCATTAAGAAACAAAAAGACGTAAGCAATAATTGAGAAAGACTTCCATGAACTGTCGGGATTAACCCAGTGACAAACACCGGGGCCGCACGTTTCAGCTTCGCTGCTTAACCATCTATACGGAGTGCTTGGGCGGTGCTTTCTTTCTTGTCCTTTTCGCACGGCCGGCGCCGCTGCTCTCGCGGATGCGCCGAGGTGAGCGCCATCTGCTGATGCTGCAAGGAAGTCAGCGGCGCGCTTCTCAATGATTGGCCGGCCTATTCGCCAACGGAGCAGCCAGGCTGCAGCGCCCTCGGTCCCAAGACCCAGCCAGGTTCACAAAGAAAATCTATCGTTTTTAATAATTTTGGTTCTCTCCGAGGCAAACCTGCATTTCACCTATGATTTCGCAGTCCACAGCCTTCATGTAAAGAAAAAAAAAGAAAAGTTATAAATGTCATGTTAATCCTCCTGGGCTGTCAATCTACTAGCCTACATACGGTCATACATCTCTTCAGCATCATATAATAATAATAATAATAATAATAATAATAATAATAATAATAATAATAATAATAATAATAATAATAATAATAATAATAATAATACATTTTCTACGCACCAGTGTAGTTTTCCGGGAGGTGTATGGAAGAAGGTGGTCACGTAGAAGCGGAACATCGCGACGTTATGGCACTCCGTCCAGTTCACTCGCCCGTGTGTATTCTGCCACAGCGGGCCGCTCAACCAACTGGGCACGGTCCAATTCTCAAAAAAAAGAAAAAAGAACAAGAGACGGGCGCAGGAGCTCTACGACCTCAGGGTGAAATCGCATCTCCCTCGGTGCAGGAGTCAGACACTCGCTCTCGACCCATAACACGAACGTCTATAGCGCCGCATAAGCCAAACCGTGGCTTGCGTTAAAACAAGCTTGCCCTCCCCCCTCCAAGATATTTGCTGCTCGAAGAAGCGTTTGCTAGCAATGCGGAGGGCTCAGTTCACATAATTCCGATTTCAGCGATGCGGCTAGTGCAACGCCCAAAGTTGCTTGCTGCGAGGTCTTGTGGCATACGTCACATAATTTCTCAAATGTAGAAAAAAGAACAGAAAGAAAAAACCACTGGTTGTTATAAGATTAATGACCTGTCTCGAAGAGGAGAAAATAATACGTGTGTTTTCTAATTTAAAGACGCTCCAAAGTTTAAATTTCTTGCGGAGTGCGCAACAATGGTTTCTGATGTTAAGTGCAAGGAGACATGAGGGACGTTCACAGCTGTTCGCAGCTGGTTGTTCAGCGCTGCGTGTAGTCTTATGTGCCTTCTGTGTCGGTGTCGTTCTGCCGGCGCTACGCCAAATTAGGAGAGAACCCATCAACAAGCCCATGTAGCTATCCTCATCGTATATGCATTACTCGGAATTCGGCCTCTAACACTAACTCTAAGTGTCGTTTATACAGCCTCGACCCATCACTGAAACTTAAATTACCAGCGAAACATCCACCACGTGACGCAACACTGCTGTCTCGGCTGTGGGTAGGAGTAGCATTCACCAACTCCTACAGCTATCGTATTGGAATGGCGGATTCACCAATGTGCGCTAAGTGCAAGTGTGAAGAGACCATCAGTCACCTTCTGTGCCACTGTTCTCGCTTCGACAATCAACGTGATACTCTCCAGTGTGCCTTAAATAGACTGGATGACAGGCCATTTACGGAAGCGAAGATCTTGGGAGCCTGGCCTCACAGTTCATTAGCGCAGAAAGCAGTTCGAGCGCTTTTTCACTACCTGAAGGCAACAGACTTGAGTGCCCGACTATAGACATCCTACGCCTAAGTACTCTCTCTCTTTCACTCCCCATTCCCCTCCCCGCGTGTAGGGTAGAAAACTGGACTCAGTCTGGTTTAACTTCCCTGCCTTTCCTTCATCCCTTCTTTCTTTCTCTCTCTCTTCTCTCTTTCTCGGCCTCAGCGAAGTCGCCGTGTCAGCTCAGAGAGACCCTCGCGCTACCCGCGAGAAATGATGCGTGTGTATTGCTCGTAACTGTGCATAAGCGGTTCCTGCTCCTAGCCATATTCTTGCACCAAACTTATCAGCAAGCACCAGCCCGAAAGCTCACGTCTGTCCCCGAAGGAAGCCGCAAATGGTCTGTGTGTGATTACTGAACGTGCAATGGAACTTGTGTTGTGAACGTCAAGCTTAGCGCTAGCCTGGTTCATCCATCGCGGCGCGTGTGCTGTAACTGTGTGTAGAAGACCTCTCTGAATGTTTCGAAATCCGTAAAAGCCGAAACCACATTATTTAGGAGCTGCAGTCAGTTGTGTACGTAACATCATAACATTCAAACAGAAACGGGCGCCGCCAACTTTCTCGTCCTTTGTCTCGTGCTGTTAGTGTACTGTGAATCTGCATCAAGAAGCTTAAATCAATATGCTAATGTACGTAGCGTGATGGCGTTGCGTCACGGCAAACGTAGAATACGGTATTAGTAGAACATTTATTTGTTTAATAACAAAATAAGGTGCTAGAATGTTGTATTCGTTGTGGCAAGCGTAAAGTAGGAAGCTATCGTAACTATCGGCTAATCTCGCTAGCATGCCTGTGCTTCTACCTACTTCAGCACGTTATCTGAAGGTGGGACTGAATGCCTTTGATTACCGAAAACCCATGCAACTGGAGCAGACGTTATGGTTATTTTACTGGATATCAAAGCAACCATCCCAGTCTGTTATGCTAGTCATCTACTTAAAACATCAGACCAGTGTCAGAGCATATTAATAGGAGCCATTCCAAATTAGGTTATTCGCCCAAAGTAAGAAAGTGCAAGGACAATGTGAAGGTACAATCTGATATCGTATTCCCGAACTAATTGTATTAGCAAAATTTTATGCCTGCGTGAATTGCCTGCATTAACACAGTGCTCAAAATAGGGGAAACTGATTCCTTTTCTTGTTGTTGAAGAGCTGCTTGAATGTCAGTAGCATGCTGTATATTGTTCTGAGGGAAAGTATTATGCACTGACAATATCTCTAAGCTTGTATATGAACTTTCTTCATGAGGAACAGTGGAATAAAACTGTTTACCTTTGCAAGCGTCACATCCATTTGAGAGCTCAAATATTGCGAAATTATTGAGAAGACCACGTTAAAACGTTCAGCTATAGACAATAAATGGCTGCCTAAATAAAAGTACACACTGAATCACTCTTGTCTAGAGTGGTCAAGTGGCCGGCTGTAAACTGCATCAGCGTCCGTAGCTGTTACTTCGCGGCAACTGCTTGGTTCCACGCATA
Source organism: Dermacentor andersoni (assembly GCF_023375885.2). Classification (NCBI taxonomy): domain Eukaryota; kingdom Metazoa; phylum Arthropoda; class Arachnida; order Ixodida; family Ixodidae; genus Dermacentor; species Dermacentor andersoni. Next base: position 24,336,452 of record NC_092815.1, read on the forward strand.
TTTCTCTTATAGCCTACCAACCATGAATCTCAGTCCGAACGAGCTCGGCTGAGTAGAATGCTGGGAAGTTTTAACACACAGGCCATTAAATCACATCATGGAACAAATCAGTAAGCAGTTGTATCTTACATTCTCACAATCTCACATTCTCATCTCACAAAGAAAATTCAAATACCCAAATATCCTTCTGTCGTTGCATATCTGGCAAGTTCCATGATACCTTAAATATAAAGGCAGTAATGACAGGATATGTTTATGAGTTTAAGCAGTATTACATATAATTGCAAACTATTAGCAATATGCCTATTTATTAACGTCTGCACGTTTTATTACCTGTGCACATGCAAGAACCGGGCGCACTTGAAATAATGTTATCATTCGCTTGAAGGGATGCAACTGGCTGACTTGGCTGCGTACCCGCCGTGGTTGCTCAGTGGCTGTGGTGTTAGGCTGCTGAGCACAAGCTCGCGGGATCGAATCCCGGCCACGGCGGCCGCATTTCGATGGGGGCGAAAACACCCGTGTTTCCTCTTCGAGCTCCTCTTGTGCCCTCCCGTCCTTCCGTGTTTGCGCCAAGCGATAATATTTATGGTCTACTCAGTGTTAACACTCACTTTAAGAAATAACTACATATTGCACTTACTTCAGAGCATTGAATTTCTTTTGTTTAAGCTGGTTGTAACATCTGACAATATTCAAGAACCTACTTCGCCTTAACATTGCTGCCTTTCCTTGCTCCCATCTCTCTACATCGTGTTTAAAAAAATGCACCAATGTGGAAAGCAGGGAAATGCTTTTTGTTTATGAAATAGTACACAAGACATCAAACAAAAGCAACTAAAAATTATGCAGCCAAGTCAAAATTAAAATTAAATTATGGGGTTTTACGTGCCAAAACCACGTTCTGATTATGAGGCACGCCGTAGTGGTGTACTCCGGAAATTTCGACCACCTGGGGTTCTTTAACGTGCACCTAAATCTATATATATAATATAATATATATATATATATATATATATATATATATATATATATATATATATATATATATATATATATATATATATAATTTCCTGCACAGAAACCACTAAACCTTATACACAAAAAGAAATAAGTCTGTTTAAATGATGCTTATCGTGCATTAGGGCTTGGAAAAAAAATTGACGATGCTGTTTATTCCTAGTCAAAAGCGCTAAATATGCTATTGCAAAAAAATTATCACGATATGGTTTGCACGCTTGCTTTGCGATAAGCAATCGCGTCTCGCTGCGGAAGTAACAAGACCTCGAAATTAGACGCTTAATTATCCGGGAAAGATACGCGAGAAAGCCCAGGCGAACAAAATGCGACTAACTGACCACGCGCTGTGAGCGTCGTATAAACGTCGTATGCTATGTTGTCATGTCATATCGCCTCGATACAGAATTTTATCGTAGTTGTATATTCTTTAATTTACTCCGCACGCGTGAGACTTAAACATGATACGTATGGTCGTAAAAGCATAAGGCGCTACAACTGTAATGTTTTTGTACATCGCGAGTACGAAAACATACAAAATAATGTGCTGTCACCCGAGAAAAAGAAAGAAACTACGAATAAGCCAAGTCAGTATCCTTCGTACTAGTAAGGACGACTCGATGGGATTGCTCGGGTCGGGAGGCACAGCCACTGGGTTACAGGCATTCGCCTAGCTGTGTACACCGCAAGTCAGGAAATTTATGGTCCCTCAGCAGCGGCTTGCGCTGTTCTATAAGAATGCAGGTCACTTTAATATTGGATGCGGAAGAGTCTCGTAGCAGCTGCAACACGTGTACACGACGCACTGTCCACACGTCCTCGTCGCAAGAAATATGCAAAAGGATGTAAATTTGTAGACAACAATGGTACCTGCCCGCGGGAGCGATTCAAATCTCGAGTGACAGATCTCAGGATACTATCACCTCCTAGTACGAGGCGCGCCCACGCAGGTCACTTACTTAAGGTCTTTTTTTTTCAGCTTCTGCTGCAATTGCTGTCTGAATCGCGCAGTGCTGTATGGCGGGCTTTCCTGTTTCTTTCCTGCCTCCCCTCCTTGGTCATATTCCAAGAAATACGGATGGCCTCTCGTGCAGCGCGGCACGAATTCACCACTCTTCACTGAACCTACCATCATTTCTAATGCAGATAGATGGCACGTCCACGCTGCATATCTGCGCACACATTCAAACGCCTTCGTCGTGCCCTCCGCTTTTAGGTCTGCGCTGTTGACCTAACGCTGGCGAACTCTCTCCGGAGTGCAGGCGTCAGAAGTTCGTGGCGCTTTCCGGACGCATTTACCTGACGTTGAATTACTGATTCGTGTAGAGGCGGCAGCAAAGGCGCCGTTACGACGCATGTGAAACGAGCTGATGGTTAGCCTCGCAAACCCGTGGCTGTCATTGAGCTGCTTGTTTGACATAGACAGTGCAGTGGAATGAAAGTGCCATCTACCCGTACCCTCATTGATGCCCTCAGTGCCGCTCTTGGACCTGGGTGCTGCGGGGGAGGAACACTTTTCCTGTGCGCGTGTCGGAATGCAGGATGGTTCAGAAGTCACCGCACGAGTCCAGATGCGCCTTTTGCTAACAGAGCGGAAGAAATGCTCTGGAATGCTCATTGACACGTGGATAAGTCAAAAGTTGCAATGGAACGCTTTTAATTTGTGGTTGTGTTAGGGTAGGTAATTTGTGAACATGGAAACGCAATCTGTCTCATGCAAATACGTACAAACTAAGCGCCTTCAAGAAAACGGGAACATTAATTATTTGTTTCATCTTCCGAGTGATCTGCGCCACTTCTCAGCTTTCACGTCATGTGTGCGCCCTCAGGTACGATGTGCTTCAGTAATTGAGCCTCAGCAGTGCTCTTCCCAAATATTCAGCGCGGAGATATAGGGAAACAACGCCAGGCCCATCACGTGGCAGCCGTTGCTAGCTATACTTAGCTTACATATATGCCCAAGCCGCCTTAACTCCTGGACGCAGCTGCTGTTCCAAGTGACCTCGGTTTCCCTGCACTCACTCTCGCAGGAATTCAGCAATACTGGTACCTGTACAGAGTGCGTTGCCCTTTCCCAGATAGCTTCCTTAGTACCGATGCTGTGCATCCACATCAAAATGGCACGCGAAAAACGGGGTGTATTTTCTAACCAAACTCTACCTAACTGTGTGTGTGTCGCGAGCGCCAGTTAATACATATATATATATATATATATATATATATATATATATATATATATATATATATATATATATATATATATATATATATATATATATATATATATATATATATATATATACATATATATATATATATATATAGATATATATATATATATATATATATATATATATATATATATATATATATATATATATATATGTAGCGCGTTTCACTGCCACTGACATGCGAATATCTGAATCTACTATCCATAAGCCAGTGTAAGCTTCAAACCATACGGCCTAATCTTCTATACCTATGGTCGATCGTCTCTATAACGAAGTACTTGGGGCCTCCGAAGGCATTCGTTATACGGACCACTTCATTGTAAAGTTCGCGCACTGTCAAGCTCACTACACAACTGGGGCATAATTATTCCTTAGCCAGAAAGGTCATTTCATTGTAGAGGCGCTCGTTTTAGAGGCACTCGTTGTAGAGGCGCAGTAGAGCAACTCGGGCTTTTGAGCCGACACTAGGGGCTAGGGCTAAATAAATCTAAGGGGCGTGGTGGTAATGCAGCCAACAATGCAACCTGCCCGGGATTCCCGTAGCAGCCGTGTGACCAAGACGTCAGTAAGAATGTGCATGCGGGGTCGGTGATGAATCATCGTTACGAACAGCCAGCAAATAGACCCCTAGTATTTCCGAAGGACGTGAGTAGTTGCTGATACAGCTTCAATGCATTTAACGCATCATTTTCGGAAATTGACATATACTTGAAAATATTTTATTTAGATTTTTAGAATTGCTTATGGTCACGTTCTGTCATTATATTAAAAAGTTTATTCATCTTTTGAGCTTCGTACTGATAATTAAAGTACATGTAAACAAGAGGATCGAGTTATAACGCGGTAGATACCGGGCACAGCTTGCACGTGCGCCATCTTCAACTACGAACGTACTCACTTGCAAAAAGAAAGGTAAAAGAAGCGGCAGCCGTGTATGGGCACTAAAGCAGCGCTGTCGTTGGTTCTTGGCCAGCGTTATGCCATTTAGTATGTAGCTGTGAAGCATGTTTGTGTCAAGCCAGATTGGTTTGCTAAGTAGAAGGTTAACAGGAGCAGAGAAGTAGCAGAGCTGCTGCATAGGAGATAACGTGGAATGCAAATTAGTAAGAAAAGGCGCAACGATAGAGGATAAGGGCGCAGTCAGAGTGTTAACAGTAAAAACGACGGCAGTTTTCAGGAGTCGTTAGAAGGGAACAGGCCCTTTCTTCCCGAAATCCGAATGCGCGTGTCGGGTGTCTTATGTCCGAGCACAATTGCAGCTTGCAAGCAGTAACGCAACTCCCGCCTTCTTGTTCCTCATCTCTCAATGGCCCAGAAGTAAAGTGTGACAGCCCCTTTCTGCTGAACGACGCGCGGGCCTGACGGCTAAAGCGATGCCTCCCTCCGTCTCGATCCATTACTCAACGTTAATGTCTGCCACGAAACACGCCGCTGAGCTGGTTGCGAGTAGCCGCCCCTCCCCCCCCCCCCCCCCTCCTCCTGCATGGCGCCGCTCACTCGTCCTCAGTTGCACGGACCCAACGCGGCGCTAAGCTGTGGAGCGCCGTGATTACTGAGAGGGAAAGGCGCTGGCTGCTCGCCGCCCAATGGCATGACTGTCGCCCGAGGGTTCTGCGTTCTGTCGGCAGCACCTTGTGAAGGGCCTTTCCGAAACGGAGTGTTTAAAGCTACGACGGACGTACGTGCGAGCGATCCGGTTTTTCTTACTAAAAGATACGGCCTATTCAGGTGGAGAAAACTCTTCCGCATTCCCATTCTGCGAATCTCCGCACTACCTTCAGAGTACAGAACTTAGAATACGTACAGAGCTGCTTGTCATGCACGCATACCTTCCCTTCATCAAAGATGCCATGTTGGACAGTGCGCAAGCTTGAGGGAGTATCTACGTGCTGTAGCGCACTTCGACGGGTCATCTGCTAGCGTGGCTAAAGGCTCGCTATTTTAACGAAAGAGGCATTTAGAAGGGACTCTAGTCATTAAATACGTTACAGATAGGATGTTCGTTCAGACTGTACGGGAAGTGCACACGAATTGGGTTTCAAAACGCCGGAGTCACAAAAATAATGCGGCTGAAGCCCAAACAGTTTTTCGGAAGTGGTTAATGCGACATCTGCACATGCACTTAGGCAAGCTCAAGTGGTGGCATTGCGGTAGCACCTTTGATTGCCATGTTTTCGGGTTCGATTCCACTTTTTATCATTTATTTTATCAGTTTTCTGGCACGCACTGCTTACTGTCATCTTGCCTCGTCAGATTTATTTTTGCCACCCAAGGCAAAGGGCCGCAGACAGAAAATAAGAAAGGAAAGAGAAAAGAACAAAAATTGTAAAGTGATATAGAGCCCAGGTAACCTGCGTAGTGGTCGGATATTTTACTGCAACGCTAAGAAAACGGCCGACTTGCAATCCTTTCTATACTTGTAACATTAACCACTGACTGCAAAGCTCTCACCTTCCTGCTACGTAATTGTCATTTTAATTTTGCGTTTCCGAAGGCTAATTCTTGTGCACTTTACGCACATTCTGCTCTAACCTTGTATCTACAACATATTGTCAAAAAATAAAGCCACTTCTAAACATCTCTATGGTTAGAAAAGCGAGCCCTGAGTCGCGCTGCTAGGGTGGCTAGCACTGGCACCGATTGCGCTCTAAGTGAGCTATTGCGCACACATTATCCAACACGTTTAGAAGAACCCTACCTATACAACATTCGATACTTTAAATAGAAAAAAGTGTACGAAAGTATAAGTGTGTACGGACGCGGTCGAAACACGACGTATCATACGACGCCGTTACTAGCGCTACCAATTTCCAAGTTCTTTATTAGTGGTCTGCGCAGCGCTATGGCTAAAGCAGTCTCCCGAACAAGCGTCAAGAAAGAACTGCCTGTGGGCGGCAAAGCAAACGTGTCACTCCAGCCTGTTCACGAACGAAAACGCAAGGCTTCTCTGCATTGGTTAATCAACGTTTCTGTTAATTTGCACGTCGCACTTTTGACAGTGACACCTTTTTAATTGGCCAAGTGCTGCAACATGGACACATTTCCACCAGTCGCTTAATTGGATCGCTAGTGGAGCGTAATTCCATCACTGAATTCTTTGCTCGAAGCACGTGAACCACGTCAAAGGGCAGCGAAAGGAATGCGTTTTTTTCCTTCCGTGAAAGCGCGCATCGACGCCACGGAAGCAGGCGCGGAAGTTGTTGAAGCAGTGGTGAGCATGCCGATCCGCGCCGGCTGCGCCCGCTCTGGCACGCTGCGTCGCAACGCGCACAGACTGAGTTTTGACACGAGGGAAGCGTGTATTTGTGTGTTCAACGTGGAACGTGAAACACCTGAACATGAACGATGCCAAGACGTACGAAATACGCCAGAAGTACTTTCATAAAAACGCTACCGGATCAGTCTAACGTATCTATAAAGAAAGTTGAAGGGATACGTCGAACGTACCTGTAGCCACAACCCTTCCTGAAACCAAGGAGAGCGAAGGTAAAACGGCAATGGCCCAAATAAGTGACCGTGCTTGACTTGAAGCCGTCGTGGTGTTGCTTGCGGTATACGGTTTCGTTCTTGTATGCCTTGCTGCGTAAAAGCCATTTTTATTTTGCTCCTTTTATTCTGATGGTTTAGTACGTTGCAGGTAGCATGTTTTCGGTATACTTAGATTTAATTCGTCTTCGCCTAACTTGTTAAATTCCTTAATGATTATCTGCAGACTCGTCTAAGTTTCTACACTTGTTCGGTATGCTTGATGTACAGTGTCAAGTGAAATTGAGGTTGAGTTTGAGTGAGGCATGGCTGCAGACCCTCACCGCCATCAAGTGCTACAGTGTTTTGGAAACTTTCAGCCGTCACCGTCTCCTTCACCCACACGACTTCACCTACATGAAATGTGGAATAGCTAAAGCGTTCATGGGGGATAGGACAGTTAATGTGTACGAGGACTGTATTATGATCTGAGATTCCTTCCAGGATATCACACATAAAGCCTAAAAGAGCGAGACTGTCAGTGATAAACACTAAGTCAAAAATGAAGTTCTGCGACGTATTCTTATCAGCTAATTGTATCAGGTTATGCGACAAAGAAAACGTAATTAAGTCTCTACAAATGGAAGTACTAGTGGCGGAATATGCGAGGGAATTCCAGGGAATGCAGGGAACGTCAAAGTCACCAAAACGATTAAGTTGGAACTGTCGAGGCTATGGTCATGCATAAAATGTGAAATTCATCCTTATACAATGTTAGCTAAAGTTTCGCGAAAAAGGCTGTTATCAGTAGTATTTAGGATATTAGCGGGAAGGTGGTTCCAATATATACATGTGCGAGGAAAACAAGAGTCGGAAGAATGCTTTGTCTGGCATAGGTTGGTCCCAACTTTATAACAGTGATCAACACGCTGTGATACATAACGGGTCTTGCAAAGAATTGCGTGTGCAGTGTAGGATGATGATAAATCCTATGAAAGAGTGCTAGACGTGCAATTGTATGTCGAACAGACAGTAAAGGAAGGCTAAGATTATGTGTCATGGAAGAAATGCTCGAAGTTACATTATATTTAGAAAAGATCAATCAAACTGAGTTATTTTGGGTAACTTCTTAGGCCGTTTTCAGGTTATCCTGGCCAGGATCCCATACAGAAGTAGCGTATTCCAATTTAGGACGTGTTAAAGTTTTATACAGTAGGCGTTTTAGGTTACAAGGTGAGCTAGGCAATGTTACGGCTCAAGTAGCCTAACATACGGTTAGCGTTGCTAATAACGTATTCGATGTGAATTGAATGGACCATGGCAGATTTGTAGTTACATGGACACCTTAGTACATGTAAGAGTTAACTGTTTCAAAAGGAACGCTGTTTAAGTGGTAAGTGACATGTTGGCGAAAAACAGGGATTACATGTAGTACTGTTGTTAATATTTAGTTACATTAACCACGAGTCTCAGCAGTTAGATATTGGGTTAAGAGGAAGCTTTAGCTCGGGCCCAACGCCAACGCGGCCTATACAAGTACACGTAAAACGCAAGAACGCTTTTCTGAAATAACCGCTGAACCGATTTTAATGAAATTTCTTGTATTTGAGAAACTGTTGGTAGTGACTGTTGGTAGTGGAATTTCGATTTAGGGTCTGAACTTTATGAAAAAGACTTTCAAAAATTTGAAAGCTCGAAAAAAATAGAAGCACGAAGTTTACTAATTCATAGCTCTGCATCCAGAGTAGATATCGCGGTGAACGACATCCATTAGATCATTCAAAGCGGACAAATTCGATATGTCATTCTACATTTTACGTGCATTTGTTACGTTGGTTACAAGGGTTCTGCAAAAGCCGTATATCCATATTACTAAATTATCTTATATTCATGTGCAACACATCAATTTTGTCCGCTTTAGATGTACTATTAGATGCTATTCACAGAACTGTATTATCCTTTTTCGTTGTTGAGTTACACAGTTGTAAACTTGATAGTTTCGTTTTTTGAAAGTTTTAGATTTTTGCCACATTTTAATAAGAAATTGATGACCTAACTCAGAAATTTGAAACCAACAGTCACTAGATTTTAAGTTTTTATTTTCAATGCAACAAACCTCGTCAAATTTGGTGCAGTGGTTGCCGAGAAAAACGAATTCTTCTTTTACATGTATTTAAATAGGCGCACTCGCGCTAAAGCTTCCTCTTAAGTCGAGTTGCAATCTGTTAACATCGGTTTCAGTTGTTATTTCGTGAAAGATAACGCAGTCACCAGTGAACAAGCGCACGTCAGAAGACAGTGGAGCAGGAAGATCGTTAATATAAATGAGAAAAAGGAGAGGGCACAGAACTGAACCTTGGGGTATCCCAAAATACACATCACTGAAAGAAGAATTCAAACCATTAACTGTAACAAACTGAGTGCGGTTTGTTAGAAAGAGCTTAATCCACGTGAGAAGGTTAGGATCTGGATTCAGTGTATTTAATTTGTACAAGAAATGTCTGTGGCAAATCTTGTCAAACGCTTTAGAAAATCTAAGATAAAGTCGGCAAAAGAAGAAACATCCAAAATTTGAGGTATCTCGTGAGTGAATGAAGCCAGTTGCGTTTCATATGAGAAAGTTTCACGAAAGCTGTGCTGAGCTGGGGTGAAAAATAAATTACACTCGAAGAGTTTAACAAGGTTAGAAAAAATTATATGTTCAAGTAGTTTACAACGCGTACTAGTCAACGAAATGGGACGGTAGTTATTTGGTGAATTTTTGTTACCTGACTTATGTAGGAGAACCACCTTCCCGATCGTCCATTCCTCATGTAGTGTTGACGCATCTAGGGACTGCTGAAAAAGCCCTGTAAGAATAAGTAAACTAACATCATTAGTACTTCTTAAGAATTTTGTGTTATTTGAGTCATAGCCGGGAGAAGACTTAATATCGAGAGAATTAGTTAGTTTCAGGACGCTAGACGTTTCAAAAATAATTGGAGGCATTCGTATGCAGTCATATTCACGTGTGGCCGGCAGAACACTTTTACACTTGGTGGAAAAGTTTTTCACGAAGGTATCGTTTAAGGGAGTAGTACATTGCTCGCGTGGAAGATGGGAACCTGAAGAGTCGTCCAAGGCGATGTGGCCATTAGATGGGGCATTGACAGTTCTCCAATTATTTTTAACGTTACTTGTTAGCATGGAAGATTGGTAGACATAAATTTATACTTAGCAACCTTCAACGCAGTTTTGTAAGTATCGAATGCTAATTTGTAAGTAGCCCACCTCGATTTGATGGGTAAGCTTTTAGCCAAGCGAAAAAAAAAACGCTTCTTTCGGTTGGCAAGCCGCTTGATAGTGGGTATGGGTTTGTTTGTTCGTTTACTTTAGCAACGAACAACTTCCAGTTAGTCTGGACTGAACGGTTGTTAAAATCAGGGAGGAAGTCGTCTAGGAATTACGTTAATCTTCTGTTAATTGCGTCAAAGTTGGCCTTTTTGTAATCGTACATAATCTTCCGTTGTTTAGTGGCTTTGGGACTAGTTGAGTTGACAGCAAAATGAAGAAGACAGTAATCGCTTATGCCAGCTAAATGTGTGATGGAACATACCAGGTCAGGACGGGAAATTAGAATTAAGTCAAGTGTATTTGCTACATTGGCAGAGGATCGCGTAAGATCGGTAACAAAATGTGAAGGCGAAAAAATAGAGCATGCTCCTAAAAACTCCCTAGCTTGTTGGGAAAAAGGCGACAGCGAGGGTTCGGCATTGTTCCAAGTAATGTTTGGAAATTTGAAGTCACCGAAGACAACTATGGGCGATGAAGGAAAGTGATTGCTTACGTGGAAAATAGCATCGTGGGATTCATTGGCAAATAAAGAGAACGCAGAGAGTGAACGGTGGAACACACCTATCATTATGGTTTGATGACCAAAGGCAATGGAAGCCCAGGAAGTTTTCAGGGCCCCGATAAAGCTGATGGGAGGAGAAGGTACGTTTTTTGATACGGCCAGGACAACACCGCCTTTTCTGTGCGCAGTGCGATTGCATCGGTATAAAATGTAGTTCAGTGCAGAATGAAAAAGTTCAATTTCACTGGCATGACGTCCCAACCATGTTTCGGTTTCTCAACTTCTCAAATATTATAATTAGATGAAAAGTGCCAATGAGAAAATTGTAGAGCAACATGAAAAACTCGCAATAAAGCTTTTTCTTGCTCAATACGTGCTACACAAGATTGTTTTTCCGAGCGTGAAAGAAGCCTGCGAATACACGCAATATTGCCGCGCGACATGTCACTCGAGGCACTTTGCGTGTATTCGCGTGCTTGTTTTACGTTTGGAAAAACACTGTCAGGTAGCACGTACTGAAATGATAACTTCTGCGACGTTGCTGCATTTCAAATTCGTTTAATTAAGTATGCCCTTGACATGATTACTGCTGCACTAGAATACGTTTTCGACGATTTCCTCGTTCACCGAGTTCTTGCAAAGGCCGTACAAGTTGCTAAGGTCGTAGTGTTACACACAAAGTGGCGATAAGAATGTGTTTTCCCATTGCAGACCTACATCCATCTCACAAATATTTTCGAAATGTCTAGAAAAATAATTTCATATTCGTATGACTTCTTTTTTAATAAGGATAACATAATAACAGCCTCGCACTTTTGTTTACAGAAAGCTCTCATGAGAGAGCATGCTCTTCTAACAAAAAAAAGCAATAAAGAAATCTCAGGGCCCTTCCACTCTGCGAAGACGGATGACCAGCGATTCTGTGTATGTGGGCCCTTTCATGACGAACTGCACCTCCGCCGCCGGTCGGCCCGGCATTGCACTATCTTCGGGATCGGTCCACGTATGGGGAGTGCTTAACGCCTGCTTCACCTGCTCCGCGGGTGGGGCCGGTATCGCACTGTATTTGGGATCGGCCCACGTATGGGGAGTGCTTAACGCCTGCTTCACCTGCTCCGCGCGTCGGCCCGGTATTGCACTATATTTGGTTTAGGCCCACGTATGGGGAGTGCTTAACGCGATCTTCACCTGCTCCGCGGGTCGGGCCGGTATTGCACTATATTTGGGATTGGCCCATGTATAGGGAGTGCTTAACGCCTGCTTCACCTGCTGCGCGGGTCGGCCTGGCGTTGCACTATTTTCGGGGTCGGCCCACGTATGGGGAGTGCTTAACGCCTGCTTCACCTCCGCCGCGGGTCGGGCTGGTATTACACTATATTTGGGTTCGGCCCACGTATGGGGAGTGCTTAACACCTGCTTCACCTCCGCCGCAGGTCGGGCCGGTATTGCACTATATTTGGGATCGCCCACGTGTGTGGAGTGCTTAACGCTTGCTTCACCTCCGCCGCGGGTCGGCCTGGCATTGCACTATCTTCGGCATCGGCCCACGTATGGGGAGTTTTTTGCTTACGAGACGAAAATTTCCTTGGAGGGTAGAGGCACACAGCTTCGCTGTAAAACTAAAAATGAAATAATACTGAACGCCTTAGAATGTGAGCCGTGTGCATTGGGTATTTTCGTTGTTTACTCAAAAGCATTCGGCATTATTATGACCATGCCAATCAAGTCGCAAAACTCAACCACTATGGCTTCCGCGGTGCACTTCTAGAATTATTTCAATCTTACCTTCATTACCGCCAGGAGAAAGTGATTTTCAATAACTATTCGTTTTGTTTAAGAGCTATAACTTCAGGAGCGCCACGCGGAAGCATGCTGGGACCTTTATTGTGTTGCTTATATAATAATGATCTCGTTAACATTGATAACTCCGCTGAGCTTGTTATATACGCTGATACCATGCTATACTATATGTGGCACTATACTAGCTACAGAGAGAAACCTAATGGTTGGACTTCCTAAAGCGAATGAAGTGCTAATCAAATTATCAGTCTTGTCTACTGCAAGTTCTCTTGTAGTAAAGGCTGCCAAGACAAAAGCTGTTCTATTTAGGCCCAATAATCATAAAATTCATAAAAAGCTTGTATTGAAGTTTGAAAATTTGCATATAGAACTAGTACCTACAGTTATTTTAGCGTTTAAGCGTTCTTTTAGAGCACATCTTAGGCACCCGTTCCTGCACTGAGCGTCGGCGTAATCGAACGAAAGCGGAGCGCAGCGGGGAATCAAAGAAGGCGATAGCGAGGAGAATGCGAGGAGGAAAGCGTAAGAGGATGCTACAGTGAAAGCATGAGGCAGAGAGCGAAGGTGCAGAGTATGGCGAAAGGGTGAGGAGAAAAGCAGAAGACTGCGATGTCAAAGAGAGCGCGAGGAGGAAAGCGGAACAAGCCACCTTGAAGGACCACCTTATGGCACTCACGTCTGCACTCACGTCGGTGGCGTAGGCCGTCCGGGGGGAAGAAAAAAGAGAACCAGAAAGCTCCCCTGCCCTCAGCCATGTGTGTCGCAGTAAAGATAACGGTTACAAAGGTGCAGTTGCCGGGAAATGGCAACTGTGTGACAGGTCTATATATATATACAGGGCATCCCACATAACTAATGAAACGTGCGTCGGCAGCGGATTGAACTGGACGCACACTTTTTACAATAGCCTATACTAACTCAGACATCTTTTGCTTTCTTCATAACTCACTAAATAATTAAGTTTAATTGCCCAACTTTTTAATTATTGGCTAAGGAACCCAAGTATGATACGCAGATTGGCAGAGCACCTTCAGAAAAATCCGATCGAGTTGTTTCCTTTACGATACGTCTCACGTAGTCATTATTTCTGGGTTGGCGAAATGCAAAAACACCCGTGTACTTAGATTTAGGTGCACGTTAAAGAACCACAGGTGGTCAAAATTTCTGGAGTCCTCCACTGAGGCGTGCCTCATAATCAGAAAGTGGTTTTGGCACGTAAAACCTCATAATTTTTTTATTTTTTCTGGGTTGCAAAGAAAGCCAGCGAAAAAAGCCACGTGATGGAACGGTTGCGCAGTGGTATCGTGCTATTCTCAAGCATGCGTTCGGTGAACAATGTCGCCTGCATGGTGACTGGCGACTAGGAAGCGGCAAGGCGTTCTTTATCTCAATGGCAGCGCTCGGCCACAAGCATGCATTTTCACCGTCATCCGAAGGGAGCCTTGTGGTATATAAGCGACGAACTTTGATAACGAACTATGCGGCTTTCTTGGCATGTCATTCGACGGTCTGAATTCCTGGACGCTGCTTCTATCAACTGCAACAATATTATGTGCAATGCTGATATTGTATTATCTTTTGCATTGTTGTATTGCTGTCTGTTAAATGTGATGGTGAGTGGATGCTTTCAAGCCCATTTTGGAGGCTTTTTGTCCACGTCCCGCGACATAATTGTCTTTTGATGTTGGAAATAAAATTGAATTGAATTGAAAATAAGACCAGCACAGGAAAAAAGGCATCATGAGTGACGCTTTTTCCTGTCCTGATCTTATCCGTTGGCCGTTGGTAACCGACGGATGATCAAAGAGCCAAACCGCAGTCATGAACTTTTAGTACGAAAGTCAATGTGCATATGAAAAATGACGGTATTAAAACTGCAGACTTTAGGACAATTGCTTATTTCGCAACGCTGGCATCGGCGGTTGCTGTCTGTAAGTTTGACAAACAAAAGCGTAGGGAGGGGGGGGGGGGGCATCGAAATGGTCGAGAAAGCAAGAACGACACTACCGGCATGTTATCTACAAAACAGTTATCTTTGTGAGAATCTTCGGCGTATTGCAGAAAAGTGCACTGCCGTTGATGGTGCAAGACGAGAACGGTCTAACCATCGTTAAAGATCTAGAATGTCAGTTCTCTAGTGCCACGGCGTGCTTCAGAGAAGCCACTTATCCTTACTTCAAGCGCCCACGCGAGCCACTGACTGGCAAACTGCCGCTATCCCCGTGCAGTTTACAAATCCTCGGGATCTGCGGTAATAGATCGAGACATCGAAATTCGATGCGGCTGCTCTGCACGCGATGGTAAGGGGGAACAAACATAAACAGAATGAAATGGTCTGGTTGTGCTCCTGGCCCCTAATGACCTATTCTCTCGCAATGGCCCTGACAAAACAAGAGTTAGGACACTTAGGGTGGCCTGCTCGGAAAACTTTCACTCGCCTTGTACGCGCAATCGTTAGGTTGTAGAAGATCCGCAAAGTAAAAGAAAGAAAAATAACAGAAAAGAATTATACGTTGGTATCTCTTATCTACAAAACCCCTACATCAAAGCGGAGCAAATACGCAAACATTTTCGACATCACATCCACCCCCCGCCTCCTTTCAAAAATATCCGAGGACACCTATACTCAATTTCGCAACTGGTTTTAGCACTGCCGAAGGTGCAAGGCTCACACAGGCGGTATCCTTGCGCTGCGGTATATGGTTCCGGGCGTAGCTGGCTGATCGTTGCCTACGCTAGAGAGTTTTAGTTTTACTAGCTATCTTATACGGTACAGCGATACGTGACACGTTAGGAACTTTGCGCACGCACGTCGTATACAGAGAATTACTGTGGAAGTTACCGCCGGTAACCGTATAGGCACCCTAGCCGTGGTAAAATGGCAGCGCTCATACAGCGCCGACCACCCGCTTCGATCCAAATTCGCGCTTTTTACTGGCTCTCCGACCTGTAAGCAAGAAACAAGCGGGAAAATCCGTCATCGTTAGGTCTAATCGAAAGTTGAGGTCTAATTATTAGGTATGTTTTGTCGTAATTATTGAGATCGGCTGTTTGTTTTCATGCTGCTAGAACTACACACACGGCATCGAGCTGTAAGACTGGTTTGAATTCTAGTTAGCAGATGGCGCCACGGCGTTAGCATTGGTGAGGCGTTGACGATAAGGAACGCTATAAAAAAATTACCGACGATTACGTTACTTCCTAATGCGAAATTTGAGCGCAGCAAATAAGCTGTTTCACCTTTTCGATAGATTGAGGCAAAGAAATCGAGCAACACATGTATGCGCTATCACAGAATTTTTTTTTTATTTTTCACACGTATTCCTTTAACAAAGACTCCACTAACAGTTCTTGACAGTCATGAAGGAAGCTTTGTGGTCGGAGAAATAGACTGATATATGTTCGACTTGGTACACCAATGCTTGATTCTCAAAGACGAGATCTATACAAGTGCCTCGCGAGGTTGTCACAGCCGTGGGACGCGTTACGAGCGAGAGGAACGGGATGTTCTCCCGCATAAGTGTTAGGAAATTGCTGTTTGTCTTTATGTCAAGCCGCCACCGATCTGGCTCTCTGATTGCCACCGCACAGGGCGAACGGCAGCGGCAATTTCGGCTCGGGCGGTGCACATTTACAGATCCGCCGCCACCGATCTGGCTCTCTGATTGCCACCGCACAGGGGTTGCATTGGAGGAGGAGCGAAGAAAGGAATTAAGTTCGAGCCGGCGCTTTGACAACCGGAGACTCGCAGGAAGAGGGGGGAGGGGGGCGGCGTGTACACCCAGCGGCAAACGATGGGGGCAGAAGCGCGCGCAGCAAGCGGACAACACGATAAAGGGAGGAGGGAAGAGATAGCAGCGACTGACTGATGCCGCTGACGCCGATAGTGAGTCAACCCCAGCTGCGGAGTTGGTTTCAGGGACAACGCCGCCGATGCCGACACAAACAATATGATACCCTCGCTTCCGCAGCGCTAAGAACCAGGTCTAGCCGTGGGAAGGTGGTCACGTATTCGTCGACGTGCCGGGGCCTACGTGAAATAACCGGCGCGTCGGCAACTGAAGAGCACCCTATCCGCCACACAAGAACAGGGGGGGGGGGGACCCTTTCCTCCTCTTTCTGCATGGCGGCGATGGTGTTCTATGCAGTCACGTTATCTTGACTCTCTAGCGGCGTCAGCGGCATCCAGCGGTATCAGTCGGTCGCTGCTAGCGCTGGGGGGATGAAAGGGGGGCGGAGCTGGTTACGAGGCCGACGACAACGCCGACGACGACGCGAAACCCAGGAACGGACGCCAAAGAGCTGCGCTCTAAAACTTAATTGTTCACTGCACCATTAATTTACTACCCCGCTCTAGCATGGTACGTGATGACGGTAGCGAGCAAACGCCCAGTAGACCGCGAGCAGAGGCTGTGGCGCAGGTGAAAATTTCTAAAGTCATTCGCCTGTGCTACTTGCTAAGGAGGCTGCAAGTTAACTGCAGGGAAAGCGTACAGAGGTAAAGCGAAGACCTGCTGTCGCATGCATGTAAAAGCAGCTTATGGTTACGGCGTCAAAACATTTTTTTGCGTAAACCCACCAACCATGGAGCATGTAACAAGATGGCAAGCAGACGGTGAACAGACGATGCGGTCCGGAAAGAATTCATGTAGCTTCCACAGTGCTGCAACGAGTTTGTAAGATGGAGTGTAAGCACTTATATATTGTGAAGGCGAAAACATTACTGTCCCATTGAACGCCGTTGAGCGGTTCTTGAAGTTATGAACTCCTCGTGGGCAAGCGAGCGCGTTTTGATTCGGCCTTACCGAGGTGCACCTGGAACGCAGGCGAAAGCTTGCGCGGACAACTAATGCGATGATGATGGCAGTGATTTAAAGAAAAGAAAGACGCTTGATTCTGCAACCCGTGAGGGAGCACGGTGAAGCGTCGTCAAGGAATGCGCGGATAACACAGGCTTCTGACAGCGAAAACAAGGTCAACGTGGCGTCGCGCCGATGTCCTCTCCCCTATTTCCCTTTCGCACGCTCTGCTCCGCCGAGGCCCCAGCCAGCAAGCGCGTGCCAGCGTCATGAGCGCGCGCGCTTGATGTGTTGTTCGCAGCCAATGGGAACGTGCTCGCGACGGGGAGTCTCAGCCATTGGGCAGTTTCGCTGCTACAGACGCCGCCGGCTTTCTCGCTCAACGGGCCATTTGACGCTCTTGCATAAAAAGTTGTTGGTAAATTTGAACCATCCTTCGATCGTAAATTCTATCGTATTGCTTATACGAATACTCATATGAGGCAGATCAGCAGCAGGTTATTCTTTCTTTTTTAGAATGACAGGAAATGCGATGAATAATTGAAGGAAAAGGAAGCCCGTGCAAGTATAGGAGCACTACGCAAATCGTTTCTTTTAAACAATATTTTATGGGTTCGGTAGCAGATACTTTTTATGGATTATTTGGTTGCGCGTATTACCGGCGGACCTGCCGCGGTGACTTAGTGGTTACGGCGTTGCGCTATTAAGCTGCAGGTGGCGGGTTCATATCCCGACCGAGGCGGCAGCATATCGATGGCGGCGATATACAGAAACGCCTGTGTAGCTGCACGTTAAAGAACCCTAGATGATCAAATTTGATTCGGAGTACGCCACTACGGCGTCACTCATAATCATATCGTTGTTTTGGTTCGTAAAGCCCCGGAATTTGATTCTTTTTAATTACCGTCACTGCCTATGTTTCTCCACCTAAGCACCCCAGCACACCTATTTATTGAAACCGCTTCATCCTTTTGAGCCAATGGATGCGATGGATTGCGTTGCTTATGGAGGCCACCACCGTGGCCATATCCACCAATTAGGTGTCGTCACTACGCGTGCGTGAACATGTACAAGTGGTTAGCTCCATAAGTGCTTAACTAGAATTCATATGGTGCATTACTGAATGCACTATGCGGACGTAGTCCATCTCTTCAACCGAAAGTTGGTCCCATGAGAGAATGCCGCGGAGAGAATGGCAGGCAATAGGATGGGGATATACGCGCAAGCATATGTATCATACAGGCGCTTAGTCTGCGCACACGCACTTACGCACAGACTGCGTGCGCAGTGATCCGGGAAACCACCGAGCAACAAAAGCAAGAAAAAAAAAGGAAACAAACACACAAATAAAGAACGCTCCGTTTCGGAGAGTGGCCGACCAAGCATGGCAGACGGCCGCAAGTCAACCTCCTAAAGACTGCAAGAACAGAGGACTCAGACAGCTGAATAGGAAAAGAGATAATAAACAACACATAATGATAACGAAAGAAAGAGTAGACTGAAGAAGACGGACGGAGCAGAGGGCGCGCAGGTGGACGAAACCTATATTGGTGGAAACAAGGTCCAGACGGTAAGGCCGAAATCGTATTTGCCTAGGGCCCCGAGCAAATATTGGCGTTCCAGGAACGCCGCAGTATGGTGGACGGGCAGGCGCTCCTCCCACCCCCCAGGTCACCCTGTTCTGCCGCTCAGCCCGCCAGCGACTGCGGTGGTGTTTTTGCTGGCTTCCTTTTTTTACGCACGCTCCCGAACTGCGTGAAAGTAAGGAGAAGCGGGAGATATTTAGTCTTACGTTCACATTGTCTGCGTAAGCGACCACTCTGTGGTGGCCTCATGTTGCTAATACCTTGGATGTGGTGGTACGTCAGGCGAACATGTGCAAACGCGTCTTTTGATCAGACGCGCCATGCCACTCGTGTAAGGTTGTACGAAGATTTCCCGTCTGGAGTCCGTAGAGTACGTATGACATGCAGATAAAAGGTTGCTTGCATAGTTTTCTTCCTTATAATGAAAGCGGAAGTGCCTAGCAATTAGCACGCTGGATATCTACAAGGTGAAGAGAATTATCCGAAAGCGAGGTTTCTTTTCCGCGAGAATACGGCACAAGGCTGCATTAGGAAACATTATCCTTCTTTGTAAACAAACTTTGTAGTTGTGCAGGTAAGCGAATCGAACACGAAACCGCTTCCAAATCTAGGCCGAAAAATGACACTCAGTTCCATTAGCTGGATATGGTCCCGGAGTTAATTTTTGCACAAGGACACATTTTTTTATTCTCAATAATGCATGATGTTCGTTCTTACGGTACGCACATATCGTCTTTTCGTCGTTCTTATCTTTTTATACCACAGCTCTACTTTTTGCCCTTAATGTTCATTTTTTTTCAGTAATTCGGGCGCGATTATTTACAGACACGGGTAGAATTTACTGATTTTCCTTAAACATGCTTCTTTCTTTCGTTCTCTCTTTAATTTCGCTGTACCCAGGCGGTAGATATATTTTCATAGTTTGATTGCTCCTATGTAAAAAACCTCGAGCCACATGCGTAAAGATGCACGCAGACAGGTTGTTTTGCGCAGATCATAGTGTATATCACGATATGGCCCGGAGCATGAGCCAGAGCTGTTAGCATATGCTGTAGGACAACGACAGTGGCACCTGTGCCGGTAGTGACGATGACGTGACCGACATTACCAAAGAAATATCTCGTTAGCCAGCAAATTGTCGGCTTCTCAATGTATTTCAACGGCTGAGAGATGAAACGCTTTACTTCTTGCGCTTGTGAACTGTCTCTAAGCGTGTGGCGTTACTTAGCCTACGTAATGAGCCAACGATAGGTTGCTTGAGTAGAACTTGTTGCTGGGCAAGTTGGTTGATATCTATTAAATACATTGTTGTGTTAACATGAAAGCAAAGACTTGGGAAGAACATTAGGAAACAATACGCCGAGCGCTGAACTCGACGTATCGTTTCCTACTTTTCTTCCCAAGTCTTTACTATTCTGTTAGCGCAACGATGTATCCATAGGTTCCTTGTCGGGGATTGCACCTCATACGTCGGTGCAAGACGATGCGGCGTACGAAGACCCCTGTTGGTGCCACACTGTAGCTCAACTGTACTTGTCGATCTCAGGCGCAGGGCTAGTGCGTGCAAGCATGCTGCATATTGTATAGCCAGTACTGACCCCGCAATTAATGGTCGTTAAATGTACTAACCCTGGAGAAATGAAAACTTAAATTGTAGAGTTTATACGTCTCGAAACTGCACAACTCGTTATAAGGGACGCTGTTGGGGGGAACTCTGACTTATTTAACCATCTGGAATTCCTTAACGTGCAAGAAGAACGCCACATACAGATAGTTTTATATTCCATCCCCGTCACGATGGAGCCGCCACGGCTGGCAAACAAATCAAATGTTCTTTCGAGGCGATTACTTGTGTTCTTTCAAAGGTTGCTAAGTTTATGCCGTGCCACAAACTGCTAGAAGTGCATACATAAAAAAAAAAATATAAACAGGTGTGTAAAGCAAGAACACCGGTGTAAGTTCGGCGTGTTTGAGCGCTCGTCTGAAAAACGACAAAGGCATTCAGCCGAAGGTAAGTGCTTTGCCAGAAGATATCGTTCGCATAAGCAAATTTTAAAAGGAATTTTAGACACTATCTTTCCATAACAAGAAAAGCGAAGGCAGGGCACGGCTTGCATTTATTTTCACCGCATTACGATAAACGTCTGGCGATAACAGTATCGAATTGGAATAAATATAGCATTTCGCGAAATTTGAGGGAGGGCAGACATATTACAGCAAATGCCACGATGCTCGCCTGCCATGTGGCCGTTAGCGCTAGTAAAAATTTTGTTTTGTTTTCCCTCTGTGTTTTTATTGCTCGTCGAGCGTGTACATTCATTTGTGTTGTTTTCAGTTCCATTCATGGTAGTCATTCACAGCCCCTTATTGCTCAATTCATCAACGTTTACCGTGCATTGCAAGCGTGTCGCTGAGGGGTTGAATTTTCTTATTTGGACTGAGAGAGAAATATGAAACGACAAAGAAGGCGCACACTGCACGCACTGAGTCCCTTTTGTGTGTAAGTTTCCTGCTTTTCTCATCCTGTTTGGAGTTTTCCGAGAAGCCACATTCGAGGCTACATCCAGTTTAATATACGTGGTCATTTAATAGCAAAATGCAATTCATAGGAACTGAGCGTTTCAAACCTTTCCACGTTGTCTTCCAGTAAAGTGCATGAGCTATCTTGAACAGAAGGCTTGATACTTTCCGAAAGACTAGTTAGTCGTTAGTGGCATTAGACTAGCTAGCGGCATATGGTATCAGAATGCTAATCAATGTCCGCCCCTATTCTCCTATACGTATAATAATGTATCTCTACTACGCATTTCTTCTTGGGGCAATACCTACGTAACTCGCTTTGCGCCCCTGCAGCACACACAAAACCAAGCTTTCAGAATAATTACTTACAGCCATTTTTCATCTAGTGCCTTGCAATTAATCCGCACATATAATATTTTGTCAGTACTGGATTTTAGTAAATGTTCTCCTGGTGGTCCTGACGTATAAATTTTGTCGAGGAGAATTACCAATTTCGTTGATAACAAATGACCAAAACTCACATTTCACTGGCACTCGATTTTCACACCATAATGACTAGCTGCTACCGAAACCAAGGACTAACTACGGCAAACTTACTGCGAACTTTTTGGCAACATCAATATGTAATTCACTGCCGCCCTCCATTAAATCATCTCCTTCCATTCATTTATTTAAGATGAAACTTCGTCACCACTTGTTGGGAAAGTGATTCTTTTGTCTATATTACGCTTCTCCAGTGGTATATTATTCCCAGGATCTGCCTTTTGTGTTTCTACTTTATTGTTATTACCATGACTTGACTTTTTTGGTTTTAATATATTTTGTTTCATAGAACTGCTACTGCTGTTAACCGCATTAAGTGTACTTTTTCTATATGTTTATTGTTGGAGGTCCCTCCCCAGTCTTTGACTATGGCACCTCCTAGAGTTACTTTTTCTGTAGAAAATTTCAATCGCATCAATGAACTGAAACTGAAACTGAGTCAAGTTTTTTTCCCCCAGAATGCCTCTTACCTGCTATACAGTGCTTCAGAGTAGCTAGTGTACGTGAGTTTACCGCTTTTCTCTCCGGGAATTGTACAGGCGTAAAGGCAGCGCTGTTATTCTTAGTCGTTCTAACAGAAGGGATGAAAGGTTTAATTGGTTCCGCTCTTAAAATAATGCATAATGCTGAAGACAGGTGGAAAACAACTACCCGCCTAAGTTGAATGCTTCACTCTGTAAGAATTGTAAGATGTACGTGCCAGTGTCAACATGCGCACACAGGATCGCCTATTCTGTATAAATTCCGACAGCATCATTACAATGCAAGGAAAAATAGTACAGTACTAAGTTGATGATGTAATTTTTGCTAGAAGCTATGCGAAAATCAGAAAGTGACAATAAAAGCCAAGATAACTGTAGAATGTCGAAGCGAAAATTACCACGATTGGGGAAGTCCAGCAAAATAACTCCAGGCTTCAAGATTTCATGCGGAAAAGTGACTGGGGTTCAACGTGGCTTTAACCTAGATATACGAGCAAAAGCTCTGTTAAGCGTGGTTAGACACGGTTCTTCAGCACTTCTTCCCGCTGATACGATCTCGACCGGGTGAGATGGGTCTTCATCGCAAGAACCAGAAAACGACGACGAAGCCGGGCATCGTGATGATGAGAAAAAGTAGAAAAGATTGTATTCACTTCATTGGTACATGGATGTGACTCTCATCCGAGTCTCGAGTGGTTCTGATTAACACGGGGGCCGGGACGCCCTTAAATAACCCCTGGTGTTCCTTTGGTTCTCGACGTCTTTCTGGGGGAGCCTGCGGAAGTAGGTTCTGCCATTGACCTGGCCCTTCCGGTTTTCTTTCCTTCGTCCGTCCCTTTGTGTCAGCTCGGGGAAAATGGGGTTGACACTGTTTCGGAGAAGAGGGCAAATATGGGGACATGGGGATGCCCGCTTGAATGCTTCTCACACTCTACTGGTTAATCATATGGGGGTTAAGATGGCCTTAATTACTGCTTTCGGTCTCGTGGTTGTCGAGGTCTTCCCGGGGAGCCTGTGGAAGCATTAGTGCATTCGTCAAGCTCCGTCGTCGACAGCCTCCCGCCCTTCGGTTCGCCTTCTCTGCGTCCATCCCTTTGTGTCACCTCGGGGAATAAAAGGGTTGACGCCGTTTCAGAGAAAAGGGCAATTATGTTGACATGGGGCGCCCGCTTGAATGTCTCTCACACCCGACAGATCGATCATAACACTGGAAAACAATATCGGCAGCGTGCTCGGTCTCAACCTGGCGCCTGTAGCCAAGAGTTGACGCGCTCGCACCATCGCGTGCTTCATCCATGGCGAGACTGAGTGACGAAGCGCCGGCGAAGCAGCTGTTAAACCTTAAGGACATTCAACAAGAGCAGACACTCCCGTAGAGCCAAGCCGCCGAATGGACTGTGGAGCACCAAGCGGATTTGGAATTAACACCTTCCGGTTTCGGTTTTGGGCGCGCGCGTTTCAAACACTAATTAGCACGCGTTACGCCGGCTGCGCTACCCGGCACCTTCTTTTTCAGCTGCGTAACCGTGTGCGGTCTTAGTGCGGAATCGTTTTATTATTTAGTAAAAATGATTGCGAACGATCTTTACAAGCCTCCGTGGAATCTGGGTCACGTGTAGTTTCATAAAGTAGACGCAGAACTCCTTGTAAATAAGGAAATGTTTATTTCTCCTATAGAAATGCTTGTTCCGGGATTTTTGTGCGTTCACCCAACGTTGTCGCACCAGGCAAGCAGCAGTAGCTCCCGTACGAAGCTCCACCGAATGACATCAACTGAAAAATAAATTACAAGCATGTGCCATTTTGGTGTTTAGACATTATAGGAATACTGCGTCTAGAGGCAAAGCGCGCGAAAGTGGTGAATGCGCGGCATTAGAAGCCAAAGCAATACGCTTCTGCTTACACATGGCGTAGAAAATACCCGACTGATCCCAAACAATACCGTAAAATATTAACACACCTGATTTCCAGGCATTCCCCATTCCCTGCCATTATTTTTTGCACTGTAAGAGCACAAATATACGGGCGACTGAGCGTTTCCAAAATAACTTGGCCTCAGCTTACGCGATGGTAAGCTACGTATTCACAGAAGGAGCCACAACACAGGCTCTCAGCCAGACCATGCTAGACGCTGGCAGAATTCCTTCTACTCCTGCTCAAGACAAATGCGTGGGTGCAAAGCCTGTTTTCAGTCGTTCTGAGGACATTTTCAAGTTCTTGGTTTTTGAGCTCCTCAGGGATATCTTTTGCGCGCTCTGCCTGCGCAAGCAACACACTCCAGTGTTGTCACTCCTGGCTATCGCTCGTCGCGTTTTCGCAAGCGTGAGTATCGAAAGAAGGAATATGTTGGTGGCGGGGCCACAAAAAGGGGGCCTCACAAACTTGTCCCACTGAGATTGAGTATACGCCAAACTTACTTTCTCACCGCGACCAAGCTTCTTTTTGCTAACTGTGTTGCATTGCCAGACGCGGTGAGCGTACCTCAAAAGTATCCCAAAAAGTAAGTAACGAAGTTACAATAATGTTGTTGCCAATAATAATAATAATGTTGTTGCAAGTTTTTGCCGAGTGTCCCCTCTTGTTGAATTCCTTTCTCTACGGTTAAACCCTCGCCTAGTTGCGGGACACACAGCGGCGAGGCTCGAGCGAGCGCAGCTTGCATGCCTCTCCACAGCGGATCACGTGATATGACGTCACACCTTCACACTTGCGCGCCGGCGGCTGAAGGTCAAACACGCGCCGAGATTCACCTTGGGAGTTGTACCTCGAGGAGCAGAGCTTTTGCTATAAAGGAAAACAGTGAACATAGTTTGAAATCTAGCACAGTGGCGTGCACAAGCTTAAGAACGGGTAAGCTAAAATTGGTTGAAGGCAATGTTTGAACGTGAAAGCCCCTGCTGAATGATAAAGAGCAAAGAGTTGCCTAGGTCTGAAAGACGAAGGCAAATACAGTAAATTAATGCAAAGCTCCTGCATTAAGTTCACAGTAGCTCAGCTCGGCACAAATATAAAATGTTAACAAAGAAAAAAAGAAGTATGTCGATGGGAGCATCATCTAACATACCCAGTGGACTGACGTAGGTGCATTAAAATATCGTGTTGTTAGACAAGGCGTGAGAAAAGAACGTGGGCGTGTTCAAAAGAAACAGGAAATAGGACTGCCATCTTTGACCTGCGCAAGCTGTACAAAGATCCAAGCGGATGTCAGAACCCATAAAACGTACGCAGTGCAAAAAAAAAGGCAAAAAGAGAGAAGTTGAGGAAAGGGCTGCCGCATGGGCATTACAAATTAAGAGGGAAGAAAAAAATGGTCCTCGAAGCTTCAAAACTAATTTGCTCGAAGTGTCTGAAACAGGCAGGGATAACACTGGATGCCCTTTGTAAGGGCAAGACACGGAGAAAAAAGGGATAAATTGGAACAAATAGTACTACCTAAAAAGAAATCTAATTTCGCTCAATGTGGAGCGGCTGGCCCGGTGGTGCAAACAGAAAAAGCTTTGAATGTGGTGGTCTTTGTTTTTTGCTGCGTTTTTCGTTCATTTTTTTACTGCTGTCGTGTTTAGGTTCACGTGTTTGTGCCTTTTATTAGGCCGCAGACTCAGCCCGACAGGATCATTAAACCTGTGCCAAAGTGGAGGCTGCCTTTATTCTTGATTTTGTCGATGTCGGGAAGTGGGGTTCTCGTTGCTCACGCCCGAAAAAGGATGTCGCGCGAGCCTCAATTTTAGATTGCTGTCTCGCGCCGCCCCTGTCCGGTTTCGGACCGCACACTTCGCGTCACGGTTTTATAGGGGCTGAACAGAGTTGGTTGGAGCAAGCCTTGTAAATATGACAGCTAACGACTGGCTATTGTGCTCGGACAACCACGGTAGACTGAAAACTACAAAGGTAAACTGAATGAATGAATGAATGAATTCTGGGGTTTTACGTGCCAAAACCACGATTTGATTATGAGGCACGCCGTAGTGGGGGATTCCGGATTAATTTTCACCACTTTGATTAATTTTGACCACTTTGATTGACCACTTTGACTTTGATTAATTTTGATCTTGATGAATTTGTTGTTTTATGGCGCAAGGGCCAATTATGACCAAAGAGCACCAACAGGGGATATTTAACGTGCCCCCAACCCATAGAGGACGGGCGTTTTTGCATTTCGGCCCCATCGAAATGCCGCAGCCGCGGTCGCTGCCGCCGGGATTCGATCCTGCGACCTCGTGCTTAGCAGCGCTACACCACAGCCGCTAAGCCAACGCGGCGGGTGAACTAAAACTAAGGGACATCGTCTCTGCGAGCAGACGGTGCACTGCGATACAGGTGGGGGAATGAAGCAGCGGTAAACTTGAGTGCTGTGGAAGGAATAGGGAGAAAAGGAAACCACATCATGAGCATGCTATTGGTGCTGTTAACAATGTCGTTGTTCATAACTGCTGATGAATGGAAAAATAGACAGCTTTGAAGCCTGCTGTTCGAAGGCACGGTTAAGAAATCAATGTTCTCTTTTGGAAAAAAATGCAGGTTACCTTTCAGGAGAGAAAGAAACCTCTATTTGTAAAATCTATCTTAGGGGTCATCCGTTACTTACCAGAGCCGTCGGACAAACCCGGCTAATGAGGATACGCTGCTAATTGTGCGAAGTTTCGTGAATACGGACCTGCTTTTTCATTCAGCCTCACTACATGCAAGGAATACGTAGTTTACTAGTTTTGAGGTAGTTGACGAAGAATCGACGCCGGAAAATTGTTGCACAGCAGATGCTTCCTACTACTTGGAAGAACACGAAAGGCTAACGCTAAAGTAGTCTATACTAGCACGTTGTATTTTCTCAAGCACTATTGTTTTTTGTCATGAAAACTTATTCATTACTAGAGAAAAGTTCACATTTCTCCTAGAAGTAAATGATGGTCACCCGTAGGTCAGTGTACGCCACGGATATCGAGGCATATTGTTGCACTTGGACAGATTTGGAGTAGAAAATATTCACTACATGGCTAAGTTTAGTCTTGGATTTTTTTTTAGCGCAATGCAGTCTTTCTTAACTTACAAAGACCGCAGTAGACGCCATCAAGGTTCATGTCGTCAAGGCAAGCTAGTGAAGAAACTTCAAGCGGCGTCATGACTGATTTTCACCGAGCCTTCACGCTTGATGAGTGTGGTGACGTCCTTGGGTGAATTTGATATCGCAGGTGCGTGACTTACTAAACAGATTGATTTGGCGGGATGTGATGTCGCACTCAAGCGCAATATCGAAAAAGAAAATGATTTATAATAAATTTCTGACGCATGCACACTCAGTACAAAGTAAAATGTAATAAAAATAATTATAAAAACAAAATAAAATAAAGCGATAAAGGTAAAACACATATAGGCTATCAGTATTTTGAAGCGAGGTTGCGCGAAAAAAAAAAAAGAAATTCTGCGCAGCGCATATTCCTCTTTTTCAAAAGTGCTAAAAAGAACGCAGGACTCCCTTGTGTTGGAGACTCGACACAACGTTCTCGCTTTTGCTGGGGTTAAAGCTGAAATGTCAACGCCATATGTGGTATGTCCTCATCATTTAGTAATGCCGCTCAGCTTCTTACCTGTTAGTGTCCTTTTAACGACGGCAATGAAGAGAGTGGTTTCGTGAGCTATTTTTTTAGCCATAGGGCTGAATTTGGCACTTGGTACCACGTTAGTAAGTTTGATAGAAAGTTCTCAAGTTTTCGTTGCTTGCTTTCTCGAGTCCAGGGGTATGACGCTTCGTTAGCGAAGCCCGAACCCTGATTGCGGTTGGGAACTCGAGCTGCCGTTCGGGGCCTCTTTCACTCAAGTTCTCGGCGCTTCAAGCCGCATGAACTACACTCTGCAATTCTTGTTTGCGCTTTCTGGTTTAGAATTTTCATATTTATTTGTTTCAAACCCGAAATGATGGGGAGGGCGCGGTAGGCATTCAAAAGGCTGCGGTGACTGAAGAGCTTGAAGTTTCGACTTTTCGAAAGTATTTCAGGGAGGCTGCGCTGCAAACACAAATGAAACGGAAGCTGCTGGTGCGCTGGAGTTCGAACTTTCTCTCTCCGAAATCATTCGAGTTTCCGAGTAACTTAAGACGTTTGAGTTCATTGCCAAATCGAAGTATGCTGTTTAGAAAAAGAAAAAAAGAAAAGAAAAATAGACGAATACGAAAAACGAGCACTTATATATTGGAGTCACGTCGCAAATTGTGACTAGTCTGGACAAAAACCAGAACACATTCTAGCCTTCAGTATTATTTATTTTTAATATTGTTAGTTATTATTTATTATCATAAAATTATTTATTTCATGATTACTTCAGTCGGTGTGCGATGAAAAATAAAATTCGTTCTAAACACACACACACACACACACACACACACACACACACACACACACACACACACACACACACACACACACACACACACACACACACACACACACACACACACACACACACACACACACACACACACACACACACACACACACACACACACACACACACACACACACACACACACACACACACACACACACACACACACACACACACACACACACACACACACACACACACACACACACACACACACACACACACACACACACACACACACACACACACACACACACACACACACACACACACACACACACACACACACACACACACACACACACACACACACACACACACACACACACACACACACACACACACACACACACACACACACACACACACACACACACACACACACACACACACACACACACACACACACACACACACACACACACACACACACACACACACACACACACACACACACACACACACACACACACACACACACACACACACACACACACACACACACACACACACACACACACACACACACACACACACACACACACACACACACACACACACACACACACACACACACACACACACACACACACACACACACACACACACACACACACACACACACACACACACACACACACACACACACACACACACACACACACACACACACACACACACACACACACACACACACACACACACACACACACACACACACACACACACACACACACACACACACACACACACACACACACACACACACACACACACACACACACACACACACACACACACACACACACACACACACACACACACACACACACACACACACACACACACACACACACACACACACACACACACACACACACACACACACACACACACACACACACACACACACACACACACACACACACACACACACACACACACACACACACACACACACACACACACACACACACACACACACACACACACACACACACACACACACACACACACACACACACACACACACACACACACACTAGACCACTTAACCCGTTATTCGGAGACTGCTGCTCTACCAAATGCTACAGCGCAGGAGGTCCCCAATTTCCTACTTCGTCGTTTTCTCCTTCGTCATGGAGGTCCACGTGAACTTTCAAGCGATCGAGGCCGCGCCTTCTTATCTGAAGTCATCGAACAACTGCTTGCTGAATGCGTTATTGTTCATCGTAAATGCACTGCTTATCATCCACAGACTAACGGTACCACGGAACGCTTTAATCGAACTCTTGGTGACATGCTCGCCATGTATGTCTCACCTGATCACTCTAATTGGGACCTAGTTCTTCCGTTTGTCA
This sequence comes from Dermacentor andersoni, assembly GCF_023375885.2. Taxonomy (NCBI): domain Eukaryota; kingdom Metazoa; phylum Arthropoda; class Arachnida; order Ixodida; family Ixodidae; genus Dermacentor; species Dermacentor andersoni. The sequence continues at coordinate 24,366,466 of NC_092815.1, forward strand.
CCTACGCCTACAACACCGTGACTCAGGCCACTACCGGATTCTCGCCCTTTTACCTTCTTTACGGCCGTCATCCTTCGCACACCATCGACACCATTCTGCCCTACCGGCCGGACCCATCTGAATGCCTGCCGATCTCGGAAGCCGCCAGACAAGCACAGGAATGTCGCAAGCTTGCCCGCCGATTCACCTCGGACGACCAGAACAGCCAAAAAGCCGTTCACGATGCCCAGAACTCGACTCCCACTTTTCTCCCGGGCGCTCTCCTCTGGTTGTTAGTGCCACACCGCACGCCTGGGCTCGCTTCAAAACTCCTTCCGAAGTACGACGGTCCATACCGCGTTCTCGAGAGAACATCACCCATTAATTATCTGGTTGAGCCGCTAACGCCACCGTCCGACATGCGACGTCGTAACCGCGAAGTCATTCACGTTCAGCGTCTCAAGCCGTATCACAATTCTACCATCCTTCCAGAAAACTAAGTCGCCAGGATGGCTCCTTTATTTCCGCGGGGCCATTGTAAGGAAGATGAGGAACGTGCGCGCAGTCAGCAGCATCGGCAGCATCAAGCGCGCAGCAGAGGCTCGAGCTCGGGGACTGTGCTCGGTGCATCGTAGAACCGGCGGTCGCTACGAACCCCGATAAACCTCCTATATAAGATATATATATATATATATAATATATATAATACACAAATATATATATATATATATATATATATATATATATATATATATATATATATATATATATATATATATATATATATATATATATATGTATAAATTTTGGTGCTACACATTACATTGGGAAACGTAGGCATCATACGCAAATCCGAAAAATATCAGTGTGGTACTTACAGAAACGGGGAATAAACCAATAAACAAGATAGTGAAGGAAACAATAAGTCAATGCAGGTCTAGTAGCAAGCTAACACGTAATAAAGATGTTTAACAGAGGCGATGAGGTCAGGGAAGCTACAGGAACGGCGATTGCATTCATTTTCTTATGACATAGGAAAAATACGAAACACTGTATTCGAGTTTGCTTTCGCCCGTCTTCTACTGATATGGTTATTTATTGCCATAACTCATGTGAGCTGTTCTTTCGTACTTGTAGCAAGATGGCGCTTACAATGTGCGTGAAATGTAAAGCATCAATCTTTCGGTGGAAACTACCTCGCCCTTATCACAAAACTAGTGCGTTGTGCGGGCTGCAGTTGAGTACAATTGGAATTTTAAGAACCGAGATGGCAGACAGATTACGTACTTCAACTCACCTATTAGGTATACCATTACACTCGTGACGTTTTTCGCGCCATACGCCAAAAATATTCTTCGCACTCCGCGTCTAAAACTATGCAAAGACATGTGGTTCAACGAACACGCTGTGACCTCACTCCTGTGCGGAGTTGCCTCATTGCTCCAGTTTTCGCTGAACCAGAAAGTTGACCGCACGTTTGACATGGTCCTCCATCGCCTAAGCTTCAACGTAGCTTACACGACTCACTTCTTATGTCGCGTAAAAAAGAAGAATGTCACCACATTGTAGCTACTTTGATAACTCCAACGCTTCGGTGGAGCATATTGTCGTGGAATGTTCTTGATGTGACTAACAATGGTTTCGCCTGCATGATGCTTTGAACATCCTTGACAGATGTCCTCTCACAGTAAGCAAACTGATAGAGCCATGGCCATGATCCCATAAGCAGAGGCGGACCGTGAGTGCTCTTCGCGATTTCTTAGTGGAGACTAATCTTATATACTGCCTATAATTAAATGATTTTAATATCTTGTCTTCTACATTGTGCTTGTCTTTTATCGAGCTGATCGCATGGTGGTGTTTTCCTTACGTGTATATGAATAGACTTGAGTGACCCTCCTTAATTCACTCCTGCATACTGAGTGACCACTGTATAGTTAACGAACTGTGCTTTTTATGCTGGTGCCCACAGAAGCGAGAGTCTTCCTGCGCGTTGGCAGTCATGTGTGTAAGAAATTCAGTATTTCGGGACTGCTTGTTCTGACGTAGCCTACCTTGCCATGTTCTCTTTATTCATTTATTTTCTGCTCTTAAATCCCTGTTTTTCCGCACTAGAACGAGTCCCGTTTCTGTTTGCTTCGCTTTTTTCACTTATGTTTCCATATGGATCTCCAGCAATGCTTTAACCCTCCGTGAAAGGGCACTTCTGTTCGAGCCACGCATCCGATGATGTGGAGCGCTAATATGGCCCATTAACTGCACTGGTTAGGACTGGTGCCGAACCCACCACCCGAAATGTGAATACTTCAATGAAACGCTAGAGGCGCTTACTTTTACAACAGAACTTTGAGCAGTCACTTCTCTGTGCTGCTAAGCAAGCTTCAGCAGCTCGGTCGTTCGCTATCTTCGTTCACTGTCTTCTTATTCTGAAAAGGTAGAGCTTCGAGTCAATACGAGGCACACGCGCCTGTTTTGGGACACTTTGCAGCTAATGGACTCGACTTCTTTCTGTGTTTGATGCTTTGTGCTGTACCTTCCGTTTCCCTCTCTCTTTCCTTTCTGTCCTTTTCGACCGGTCGGGCAGTGCTGTCTAGTAATGTAGACGATTCCTAGCACAATACGGCTTCTTTTTGTGTAGTATGTATGTTTTATTTATTTATTTACTTAGTTGCTATTTACTTACTTACCAAATTTTGCAATAGTACAACAATGCTAGAACAAGGTCCAGTGTCCGAGTTAACAAAATGGCGATGATATATGCTTAGAAATTTTTTGTGGATCCAATCTATGATGGCGTTGTCGTAGCTAGAAAAGCCATTCAAGATTGCTGACGCGTATTTGAGTTGCAGAAAACAGCTTCTACTGTACAAGTTGCGGAACGGTGTAGGAAAATTGAATTCCCTGACTAGTCTGCAAGCGGAGGCAAGAGAGCGCATACCCCGCATTTCAACGCGTTTAATGCGAACTCAAAAATGTATATTTGTATCAAGAAGTACACCGAGACATTTGACCTCACAAATCTTGCACAATGATAGAGAATCTACAGAATAAGAGAAATAAATATATGTGTGTGGAAACATTTGACAGGAAGGGATTTTAAGGAGGGGTGCTCGGAGCTCTCCAGTCCAGGTCCCCACCGGCTTCTGCCACTTGCCTGACCTGACTAATCAAGGAGTTTTGTCCTGCCAAGTCGGAACGGGCTAGCTGTGCTTCCCTCTGCTCCATTGTTTTATTGCTATTTGACCTGTGAGGGCGCTTAGTGCAGAAATACTTGCCGTTTTGCGCGTGAAAGTCATGACTCTGCTGTCAGCTGCAATCAAGGTGAGGTTGCACCATTTAGAAAAAGAAAACAGATCAGACTACAGGATGCGACGGTCATCAGCAGTATGAATTTACTTAAAAATCTCCATGTTATCGGCACCTAAAAGGAACTAAGAATTCTGTGTAGTGGAAAGAACGTCGTTAATAAAATACAAAAAGGAAGTAGACGTAATACTGATCCTTGAGGGACGTCGCTAGTTGAAATATGAAAAGGAGACATCTGGCCATTGGCCCTAAGATGAAACCCTATGAGAGCGATTTCGTGCGGGACGGCGATGAGCGACGGCTTCGAGCCACGAAACGAGTCATCGTGCCAACGGATAGCTCCCGTTCTTGTTACTTAATCACTCGGTTCTGGAAATATAGAATTTGTTGCTCGTCACCCGGACTAGCCAATAGCGCGAAGCCGGAACTGCATGTACATCAATTTGTACTGGCGAGTGCCGCACGGAACGAGCAAATGACCAAACTTTGATACGTACGAGGATAAGAACCTACTGCAAGACCTTCAGAAATGTTTTATGCTGCTCTGTACAGCAAAACGCATCGGCTTAAGTTACAAAGCCCTATGCACCGCGGATCAAATGAACAAATGCACTCAGAAATTCGACTGATATATTACCGCAGCCATGACAAGGGACGCAACATAATCTTTCAATGGCTTCCAAGACATTGAAACATCAGCGGGAATGACTACGCCGACGAAGCCACACCATCTGCACATGAAAATGGTCAATGTGGCTTGATTCCGATTTCACGAGACATACTCTGCGGCTGGCCTGTGATTGATGTACCGTGAATGTACTTTTCCCCTCTGAGAATCGAAGGTTTACATCATGTGTCGTTCGCGTTCGTTGTATCCGGATATACAGGTGCATCTACCGCCCAGTTACCATGGCGTGAAGAGACCATGATGTACAGTCTGTGGCTAGACGTAGCATTTACAAACTCCTATGCCTTCCTTACTGGACTGGCCAAAAGTCCCACGTGCGACACATGCAGCTGTGGTGAGGCGCTCGCGCACATCATATTTGTTTGTCATCGCTATAGTGCCGACAGCTACCTGGTGTACGTATAGTGCTGGACCAATTGGGCAATCGTCCACTATCCGAACTGAGACTCTAGGCCAGTTCTCTGAAAGAACATCCGTGCAGAAGGCCTTATTGGCGCTACTAAGATTCCTGCGGTCTACGGGGCTTCACGATAGACTTAAAGAAGGCCGCTCCATACTGCGCTGTAGTGTCCAAGTGAATTCACAAGTTGATGCTTGTGATCGTCTCTCTTTCTCTCCCTCTTCCATTCTCTTTCTATTTCTATCCCCCCCCTCCCTCTCGCGGTGCAGGTTAGCCAACCAGAGCTACCTCTGGTTAACCTCCCTGCCTTTCTTTACATCTTTTTTCTCTCAGCTTAAATTAATAAAGCACGCGTCACGGCAGTTTCGGCGCGTATTTGCTGCCCTCATGTCCAGGTAACACCGGGATGGCATCGCTCAAAGTCGTCGCTCACGTGGGATTCGGCTTGTAGGCGACGAGCGAACGCGATAACCACCTTCATTGCGTCGTGTGTCGCCGTCGTCTCCAAGATCGCTAGCTTGGGGCTTATACTTTAACACAACATGATCTATAAAGAAATTAACTACCCAAGAGATTGACAATTAACGAGTAAACACCAAATTGGTTAAGCTTCAGCTGAAACAGCGAGTGGGTGACTACATCAAAAGCTCTGCTGAGGTCTCAGTAAATGGTGCCAACTGTGTCATGAAGCTTGCGAGATTTGTGACAGTGGAGCGGCCGGGGAGAAATCTATGCTGATTCGGAATCAGTGAGTTCTTCTCAGTAGAAGACAATATGCTCTGAAGAGGAAGCTCAAAAATCTTAGACCTGGTATAGAGAAGAGAAATCGGGTGATAATTCCAGACGTCAGTTTTACGGCGAGGCTTGAATACAGGAAAAACACGAGCAGTTTTCCGCATGTGAGGGAAAGTAGAAGTATGCAAAGAGTTATTAAATATAGATCTCAATACTGAGGCAAATATATTGCCGTAAGCTTTAAAAATTGCGGCGGGGTTGCCATCAGGGCCACAGAACAAAGAAGGATTCAAGCGCTTATTTGCTGATGGGCTTTTTTTTTTCAAACTACACAGCACTGTATGTAGGAACCATCGTGTGTTGCTGACCGACACCAGCGTTGAAACCTAGAGCTTTATACGAGGATGAAAAATGGGCAGCAAAACATTCCGCGACTGCTTGGACTTCTCCGCTCGAGTCGAACAGGCGAAAGCACTGTACACGTTTGCAAGAGGGCTTGCGGATATGCTTCCAAAACTCCGCTGGCCAGTCAGGGTGCTCTTTACCAAGAATGCAATATGTGAGCCTTGACCCCGCTTATAGAGGCGTTTGCAGAGCGTTCGAAATAAGTTGAATTCTTCTCTCTACTCATTAGGCACACGACATCTGGATTTACGGTGCGCGTCATCTTTATATTTTAGGGCAGTTATAAGTTCAGATAAGAACCAGTGGGGATATTTGAAGCGTTCAGATATGTACCTCGGAATGTACATATTTGTGCGCACTGTTCAAAACAAGCTTCTAAACTGATCTACTTGGTAATCAACATTTGGTTTTGTGTGTAGCCAGCAACCAATCGGTCGTGTACAAGAAATCATATAAACCAACATAATCACCAAGCTTGAAAGCAAATCCAGATAGAGAGAGATAGAGAGGGAGAGAGAGGTAACGTAGGGAGGTTAACCACAGGGAGTTTCCGGTTTGCTACCCTGCACTGTGGTGAGGTATATAGGGGTAGGAAATAGGGCAAAGAGAAGCATAGGAAAAGTAAAAAGGTGAAAGTAGGTGTTACCATCACAGGTGTTCACACAGGCCAGTCGATCTCAACAAGCGCGGTAGCACTTGCAAGGCCTTCTGTTGCGCGTGGATGTTTCAAGACTGTTTCTTCCGAAAGAGACTGGTCGTCCAACTGGTTCAGCACGCCGGAAAGCCTTTGTCTATGCACGCTATACTGCGGGCACTGGCAAAGAACATGCCGAATTGGTTCCGCGTCTCCGCCATTGCCACATGCTGTGGTGTCGGCCATCCGACTGCCGAACATGTAGGCATTGCTGAACGTGACGCCTAATGACAGCCTACACAAAAGGGTCACGTCTCTTCGAGGAAGTATTGGTGGAAGTCGAAGGCTTAAGGTTGGGTCCATGGGGCATAAATGGGCGTGGATAAAATGTGGTTCATTACATTCTGATGTAGTGCATTTACGTGCAAGTAGGCGGAGCATCCTTGCAGCGTATGTCCTAGACGTCCGGATTGATAGGCGTTTGTTTTCTACATGACCTGATGGAGCAGCTGGACCGGGACGTTCATTGTCGATGATACCGCAGTGACTTGATAGCCACTGAACTAATTCATGTCCTTTCTCAGTCATGTGGTGTATTGCCTCTCTGATTTTGAGTACCAGCTGTTCATGCGGACCGCGCCGCATGGCTGACAGTAAACACTGCAGTGCCATTTTCGAGCTGCAGAAAATCGACCATTTGTGTGATGGTTCGTCATTAATAAAATGTAGTGCGACTCGAAGCGCTGGGCGTTTTGCTGCCGTCGACGTTGTCAAGTGAGACGTTTTCAGCTTGATTGTGGTGGCTTTTGCTGCAATCACGAAAGCTGTGGTAGAGCTGTGCGGCAGGACGGAGCCGTCGGTGCAAATATGGGTACAATTCCGGTACTTCTCATATAATAGGACTAAGGTAAGGAGCCCACAGATGACAGCTCTGCTTTCTTTCCGGAAGCCAGGTATTGTCAGGTTGATCTTTGGCTGAATGAGGCAACAAGGAGGAGTCGAAGTCTCGCGGCAGGTGTGAAGCCAGGTGGCATAGCCTCACGATGTGCGGATACCGTTCGGAAAAACGAGGCGCGTAGTCTCTCCGCAGGTAGAGAGTCTAGATGGGGACAGGGGGTCCGGGCAAGGTGCCTTACGTGCACTCTTAGTGCATGCTTCAACTGTGAAGTGGGTCTTGATGAGGTGGTCTGTGGGGATTACTATAGTTGCTGCCGTTGACGCACTTCGAGGAAGACCTAGACAAATCCAGAGGGCCTGAACCTGAACACTTTGTATAGTACGCAGGCTTGCTTCACTTGCGTTATCAATGCAGGCAAGCTGTACCGCAAAAAAAAAATAAAAAAGAGAAACGGAGGAAAAGTACTCTATATAGCTGCAGCATGCGCTTGTGGAAATTCACTGTGTAACACTAGGAACGCCTTCACAGACTGCGTGATGGTGCTCACAGAAACAGTTCTGTATTGTATGCATGTCTGCCTACGCTTTTTTGTTCGATTTTTAAAATTTTTTCTCTCTCTATGACCTATTGCATCTTTTGCACCTCCCCCGGTACAGAGTAGCCAGCCAGAGATAATCTCTGGTTAACCTCCCTGTCTTTCATTTGCCTTTCTCTCTCTCTTTTTTTTTGTGGACATTCCCCCAAAGCGATAGGATTCATATATGCCATTGGAGGAGCTTTGCCTCAGGGATGACACAGAAGCAGTTATCTTTAGTGACGGGGGAAACTTATTGGGACTCACAAAGGAAATGTCAGAAAAAGAGACATCTATAACTTGGCATTCGAGAGGAGAAGGTTGAAGACGTTGCCACAGAAATAGGAGATCAAGTTAAGCTAATGAAGGAAACAGAAGTACAGAAAGTCCAACAACAGGCTGCATTTCTCTCTATGCAATGATTTTCATAGCGTGACCATCAAATTCCCGGTGTATTAAGTTATTTTTAAATGTGGGGTTTTACGTGCCAAAACCACTTTCTGATTATGAGGCACGCCGTAGTGGAGGACTCCGAAAATTCCGACCACCTGGGGTTCTTTAACGTGCACCTAAATCTAAGCACACGGGTGTTTTCGCATTTCGCCCCCATCGAAATGCGGCCGCCGTGGCCGGGATTCGATCCCGCGACCTCGCGCTCAGCAGCCCAACACCATAGCCACTGAGCAACCACGGCGGGTGGTGTATTAAGTTCACCAAAAAGGATTACTCAGTGCTTGGTATATGAATATATTGCTATTAATAGAAGAGATGACCTTATCGAACAGTACAGGGGAAATATTCGGTGGTGCATAGAAAAATCTGATTAACAATTTTTGACAGCGTGCTAGGCGGACTTCTAGTCAAATCGACTCCAGTAAACTTTCTATGTCGTCACGCCGAACACATCTCAGTGAACTGTCAACAGCAATTAGTACGTACACCGCCACCATTTTGTTTAGATCACTGCGGAAGACGTTGTAGTTAGGTAAAAAAAATTGGAAGTGGAAATTTCCCTGCAGAGCAATGTTTCGGAAATAACAATGATAGGAAAAGAAGACAAAATCACAGTGCAAAATAAAACGCCGTGTGTTAGAGCGAAATACACGAGCGTTTTGGTGCAGAATGTATAAATTGCACATAAATCGGGGCTTACCTCGGAAGCATGACGGATTGCTCAGGCGCTTCAGGACTTCATCAATGACGACTTGATCTGCGAAGACGTGGAACGAGACGCATGAATCGTGCTTCGTCTTGAGGCGTTTGCAGGCCAAGGGCTGTGCTCCGACATTTGAGAGGTTCTGTCAGGTCAGCGGACGAGGTTACAGGAGAGAGCCTGCTTTCGGTCACTGGGCGCGTTTAACCACCGATATTCCGTTGCTCTCCCAAGCTCCAAGGCCGGCAGTCCGACGTTTACTCCGTGTTGCCGGGAGAGTTGGCCAACGGCAGCCGCCCTCGGCGAATACGTCCGGTTTGTCGTAGCGTACGTAGTCTTGGACGGGTGAACCGTCAGCACAGCAGGAGAAACAGGCAAAGATGGCTTGCGCTCAGTGCCAAGCTCATCACGCAGGGAACGCATTTCGACCCTTGTTTTTCTGCGCGTTTTCTAGGCGCAGACGCTCGTTGCAACTCAACAGCCGATCCACTTGATCGCTGAGGAACGATATTCCCTCAAGCTCCTGAAGGAGAAGGCCACAAAGGGCAGCCATGCACCTACCGCCTCGAAACCGGTCCCGACGAGAGGAACGCCCTGTGAAAGGGTCGCGGATGTGGAAGCAATGGGCGTTTTCGCATCGCTAAGCCTAAGCGCTTCAAGGTTGGCGTTTTAGCACAAGTTACACGTGAAAGAACTACCACCAGACTTTGGAAGCTCGAGGTCCTCGGCGGGCCATGCGATACATTTCCCGTATGCACGTTTTTCTCATGAATTGCAGGGATAAGGCTGGGGGCACAGAAGACGACAAACGACCGTATTAGCCGCGATCTTGCGATGGAATCAATCAATCAATCAATCAATCAATCAATCAATCAATCAATCAATCAATCAATCAATCAATCAATCAATCAATCAATCAATCAATCAATCAATCAATGAACTGCTTTTTATTGTGCTCAGGAACAGCTACGGAGCGTTCGTATTGGTGATATGCCACTCAAAGTGTACAATGGAGACATATGTGGTAGACAGAGCAGTGCGACATAAAGCAAAATTGGGAAACAGAAAAGGAAGAGGCAAGGGCACAGGAGGGAGTTAATCATGCAACATGACTATGTATATTTATACAAAACACAAGAAATCAAAAGGACCGTCTGTGGGGCTGGTTGGTCCAACATTGTAAATTAAAAAAAAAAAGAAAACAGCGCAAAAAATACACATACGCGCTTGTCACACACACACACGCACGCACATGCGCTTGTCCGTGTCTTTCGTGTCTTCTTTATGTGTATGTGTGTTTTTTGCGCTGGCTTTTGGAATTTACAATGTTACAGGAAATCTAATATGAAATATGTTCAAACAGGTAGAGTGGTTATTCATATTTTTTGGAGTTGAGCCATATATAGACATCCTTTAATGCGACAAGGCAGGACAGAAAATCCTGAATGTGGCCTGGTATACTTTTGTGGCACGGAATATTGCACGTGATTAAGAAACATTGGCCAAAGTATAATGCCATGGAGCGCCTTATGGAGGAACAAAAGGTCTGATTTAATACTTCCAGATTTTAGAGGTGTGAGTTGAGGTGTATTTTAGAGGGCTAGACTATGGTCATCAGAACGGGAAAAGCGGTGCTTGAGAATAGATATCAATTTATTTTGGACGCATTCGATGACGTCAGAATAGGCTTGCACGCTCCGACCCTAACTACAAACGCATACTCTAGGAGTGGAAGACCCACAGTAGAATACAACTTCAGACAGGCGACAGGAGAGTGGAATCCATGCGGTGCACGACAAACACTACAAGAGCGCGAAGAGCTCGTACTTTTGCATATTTAGCGGGGGAAGAGAAGCTTAACCTTTTGCTCAAGTACACACTAAGATCTTTCATTTCACCGACCCTGGGCAGTGAAGCATACCGAAGGGTGTATGGACATGGCGTGTTTTCCGGGTATAACTTAATGCCATAGCTTTGGAAGCATTTAAGAGTAGCTTATTGTTTCAGAAATGTCTTTTTGGAGGTCAATGCGGTCGTGAACACTGTTGACATTCCTAAATAGCTTTAAGTCGTTAACATATAGACGGAAGGATGAGCGTCGAATTGCTGACGAAATGTCATTTATGAACTGTAAGAAAAGAAGAGAGCCAAGAACAGATGCTTGAGGAACTCCGCCAGTGAACTCGTAGCTAATAGAACTATGTCGCTTAATGCAATGGAAGCACGATCTATTGCTTAGCTAATTTGATACCAGGGCGGTGATTAAAAGATTTATGCCCATTTGCGTGAACTTTGTAATAAGAAGCTCCGAACAAACTACATCATATGCTTTACTTAGATCAAAGTTAAGAGCGTCTGATTGCAACCACACCACAATTGCACCACACTAGAATTGCATCACACTAGAAATACGGATCATAAATGTGGCCAAGTTCATTGTTTCGAAGCGCCCTGGTACATGCCATTCACTTATTCAAATGTTCTTGGCACTAACAGAAATTATGGAGTGCATTACAGATTCAAGCACTTTTGACGCAGCGAAGAGGATAGATTTATTTATTTATTTATTTATTTATTTATTTATTTATTTATTTATTTATTTATCAGTATACCCTCAAGACCCAGAGGGCGTTACAGAGGGGGTGGGTACAATGCAAATACAAAACAAAACAATAAAAAGGAATTTACAGGAAAAAACAACAGTTTGCAGCTACACCAGTAAGTGTTGAGTAACTGCAGACTTGAACAACGCTTGGTCCTCAGTGGCAGCGATAGAGGGGGGAAGGTGATTCCATTCTCTACTTGTCTTCGGAAGAAAAGAATGTAAGGAGAGATTAGTGCGGCACAAAGGGACGGCTACTTTATTTAGGTGGTCAACACGTGATCAAAAGTAAGGAGGTTCTGAGATGAGGTCCTGTCGAAGTACTTGATTATGAAAGAAAATTTTATGAAAAAGCAAGAGGCGTGAAATCGTTCTTCTCATCACCAGGTCTGGAAGGTTAAGAGTGGATTTCATCAAGGTGACACTGGCAGTACGAGCAAAATTATTAGGTATAAATCGGGCTGAACGGTTCTGGACCGATTCTAACGAGTCAATTAGCGTTGATTGAGCTTGATCCCAGACAGCTGAAGCGTACTCGAGCTTTGGACGGATTAATGTTTGATATAGCTGTAGTTTAAGGTGTGCTGGTGCTTGGAGAAAGTTTCGGCGAAGGTAACCAAGCGTACGACAAGCATTGTTAGTAATGTAGTTAATGTGAGAGTGCCATGATAAATCGTTCGATATGTAAACACCAAGATATTTGTAAGTACTAACCTGCTCTAATTTAGCTCCGTTCAAGGTGTACGTAAAAGGTTCAGAAGTATTAGAACGCGAGATTGCCATACTTTTACATTTATTTACGTTAAGGGTCATTAGCCAAGTATTACACCAGTCAGAGACGCGATTAAGATCAGCTTGAAGAAGGTAGTTGTCGTTTTCGTTAGTTATTCTACGGTACATGACACAGTCGTCTGCAAAGAGTTTTATGGATGACGTGATGTTACGCGGAAGGTCATTGATATATATTAAAAAGAGCAAAGGACCTAAAACTGAGCCTTGCGGAACGCCAGATTTAACTGCGCAGGAATGTGAGGAACAATCATTAGCGGTTACGTACTGCGTGCGGTTAGTCAGAAAGCATTCTATCCATTTGAGAATATTGGGGTCGATGTTCAGCGTGCTGAGCTTCAGTAGTAATAATTGGTGCGAAACTTTATCAAAAGCTTTTGCGAAGTCTAGAAACAAACAATCAACCGGAATTCTATTATCTAGTGCTAAGATGACATCATGCGTAAAAGTCAGAAGCTGAGTTTCGCACGAGTGGTGCTTACGAAAGCCGTGTTGGAACCTGCTGAAGAATGAGTTGGTTTCAAGAAATGTTATAAGGTTAGAATAGATTACATGCTCAAGCATTTTACAGGGGATACTTGTTAAAGAAATTGGTCGGTAGTTTAAGGCAGAGTGTTGGTTACCGGATTTAAAGACGGGAATCACCTTCCCCACCTTCTAATCAGTCGGCAAAGTAGAGCACTGGAGAGACTGCATGAAAATGTGTGACAATATTATGGAAGAATACACTTCAGTGTTTTTCAGAAATTTCGCGTTTATCTCATCAGTTCCGCAGGCAGACGACAGGCTAAGATTCCGGATTAAGTTAATGACTCCTTCAAATTCAATCACGAGAAAATCCATTGGAAAAAACCTGCTGTCGCATAGCTGCGGCACTGAGATTGCTCGTGAATCGGAAAAACATTGCGAAAAAACGTCGTTAAGAATGGAACAGCATTCTTCGTTGCGCAGTGCACGCTCATCGGAATCAGTAAGTGTTATTACAGTGTCCTTCATTGGTTTAACGCTTTTCCAAAACTTGGATGGGTCAGTAGACAATAGCGAGGGAAGCGTAATGTTGACATAGTCACTCCTGGCGTTTTTGATGGAAGAGCGATATGCGGAAAGAGCTTTGCGATAAGCATGCCAACGACAAGCACTGCTGCCGAGGTTTGCAGAACGGAAAAGGCGCTTTTTCTTATTAAGAAGCCTTTTGAGGTTTGTTGTAAACCATGGCGCTCGCTGCTTTTTGGATATAACTTGTAGTGGTACGTGCCTGTCGATCAATGAAGCGGCTTTGTTTCTAAAGAGGCTCCAATTCTGCTCGATTGACCTGTCATAAAAGCCAGGCATATAATTATCAATGAACTGTTCCAGTTCCTTATTTTTGCTGTATAGTCCCTTTTCTTGTAGTTTCTTATTGTCTTGGTAATAGTAGATCGGGGTGTAATGTCGACGTTTAAGTTAAATGCAAGGCAGCAATGGTCGCTAACACCAGGAAAATAAGTCAGTGAGTGCACTAAGTTTGGTGTCGTGGTCAGGATCAAATCCAACACGTTAGCAGACGTAAGGCCTACTCTTGTTCGTTTGGTGACTAGTTGGGTGAAATTGAAATCTGAACATAAATTAACAAATACTTTATTCTCAACGGTCGTCTCAGTGTTCGTAGGGCTGGTACCTGACCAATGAATCTTAGGAAAGTTAAAGTCTCCTAACAGAAACAAAGGAGCACGCGGGAATTGTAGAACTAATGAGTTCAACACGTCATGCAATAATTCACAAAAATCAGGTGTCGCGTTGGGTGGCCTGTAACACACATAAAAAAGAGCGCTTTGATGACGGAAAGGGATGTTCGCACGAACAAGCTCTAAGGAAGAATTCAGTGGTATCATATGTGACGCTAGGTTATCGGCTACAGCTATAAGAACACCTCCCTCTTTTCCGGTGTGACGATCACATCGATAGATGGTGTATTTTTTATCGCAGTCAAGTAGCTCACTGCTGGCTACTTCGGGAGAAAGCCACGTTTCTGTAAGCGCCACAACGTCAGCATAGCACGAGTCAATGATAGCCGATAAAGTGTCTCTCTTGTTGGTTATGCTTCGCACATTTGAAAGCAGCAAGGATATGTTTCGTGGAACAGGGGGCGTAACGTTTGTTGTGTTAGGACAAGGAAGTGGCACGACCTGCAGACGTAGAAGCGGACGAGAACTCGTTTGAAATTGCGCCACTACCAGATTCTAGTTGACAAATGCTATCGGTTGCTCGCGAGTAGACAAAGCACTTTTTGTGTATATATAGTTTGTTGTAACGTACCGTGAACTGCTCCTTACTAGCTTTTACGTATTCAAAAAGCTTTTTGCGCACACTTCTTGTAGCCTTGCTGAAGTCTTCATTAACCGACACGTCACAAGCCCTCAGTTTGGCTCTTGCGGCCAGAATGCCCTCGCGTAACTTTGAAGACGCAAGTTTGATTATGACAGGTCGGCACTTACCTGGTGTGAATTTCCCCAGCCTGTGAGCACGAGATATGCGTTCGTCATCGGTACCCAGGTTAAGCTTTAAGGCTGTGTTAAGGATTTTACAAACCTTTTCTTCACACTGGGCCCATGTTTCGGCAACACTGTCTTCAATGCCATGTAATATAAGATTATAAGATATAAGATAAGATTATATAAGATATAGGCCGGTAGTTAGTAACTGCACTTAAATCTAGAACCCGATTTGTGTACGGCCACTGCGAGTGCTACCTTCCAAGCGCTCGGAAACGTACTAGACTTAAGGGGACTGTTGAAGATTATTGTGAGAACTGTGACCAGCATGCTTCCGTATGCCTTAAGCAGTGCAGGAGGCAGAGCATCAGTTTGAGGTGCTTTATACACTTGAAAACAAGGTGTTCATTGAGAGATATCGTACACACCGTACCAGAGTGAGAAGGAAGGTTACTTGAGGTAGAAGTATCTTTTACGCCAAATACAGAATGGAAATATTCTGCAAAAGCATCAGCAGTGCTCGACAAGACATGCATCTTTGCCGCTTTTTGTAGAGGCTGAGACGTCCTCTTATTCTTTGTTACTTGGTGACGACATGTCCTTTGTCATTTCTTACCATTACATGTGGCCTCGGTTTCTGGGATCTGAAGCCAGCACCTACCCTAGTCTGAGGAATGATTACATTTCACCTGGAAATATAAGAAAAAAGTAGTCTCCAAACTAGCAGAGGAGATCGAGAACGACAGGCCGCCCCAGGTTAGATACCTAATGTAGAATGCTGTTGTTGTTTGCATGCTGGCTCGTCTGTAGTCCAGTCATTTGTGTGAATGCCTCTGGGGGAGGCTGGTCCACTCGCCACCAGTGAAATCACAGGCTCGCCCGCCAACACGTATAGTGTTGGCATTTAGGGTTACTGGTCATCTAAGGACGTTTCCAGGCTTGTCACATTCTTCCTCTGCAGTCATTTCTTTTTGCTTTATAAAGTTACGCTTCGCTCAATTTTCACGCGCTTCACTCTTTTTCCGGAGTACAAGAATATAAGAGGAACCAACTGCTCTTTATATTGGCTTTTTCTTCTTTATGTTTACTATTCGCTAGGTTTTCTTGCCCATTCAATGCAGCTTGATTTTTTTTCTTTCGAACCTGAAGTTCAGTGGCGAAACTTGGAACAAGAACTCCTTCGGGGGCAATCTGTTTTCTTTAGGTAATACGGAACCATGAAAAAAATATTTAAGCTCCTTCTAGGAACGTACACTTTGTGCATGTAATAACTACGCCAGCTTTGCTGTGGTTCTGGCGTTGAAAAACGAGTTCCTAGGGATATATCACAAATAAACGTTCCGATTGGGGATACAGTACGTTGCTTAGTGATGTATCGGCAGAGCTGCAACGAGTTCGCAATCCCGGTAAAGACGCCGTTGGCATCTTCGATCAAATATATCCTGCATCACCACCTCACCGTGGTCCCCTTTTACGGTGAAATTAAATAAGTTTGCTTGCGCATCTGCAGAGCATAAAACACAGAGCAACAAACACTTCTACAACATTCGCATAATACTAGGTCTGGAACGTGTAGGCTTGGTACGGAACGTTATATTGCGTTTTGTCCGTCTGTAGTCGCTTTATTCGTGGAGCTTCGCTTTGTCTCTGAAGAAGAAAAAGAAAGACAAAAGATGAGAAAAAAGAAGAGAAGGTTGCAGGCCTGCTATAAGTCTAGAATGTGCGCAGGGTAGGAGAAATGTTAGCCGGCTGACAAGCAGGTGACGTCCACAACAAAGAAATTGAAACACAGGTCGCGGAAAAGACAGAGCCATAGGCTGACACAGAAGCAGCGAACGCGAACGCTGACTGACAAACGGAGTGAGCCACACGAAAGCGCTGGCGTTCCTCAAACAATTTATTCTTGCTTCCTTTTCGTCTTCGCTGTCGCTGATTCACGCTGGTCGCAGTGCTGAATGTGCCGCTAGGAAGATTTGTGCCGTTTCCCTTTTTTTTACTCTTTCTATATGTTTATCTATCAGATCTTTTTTTGGGACACTTTCGTCACATTGCTTGTCTGCGTTCTCTCTGCAACACAGAAAAGGGACAGCGCTTCCATTTCGTGCTCAGTGGCGTCTCTCCGCGCCATTCTTTTTTTTTTCATCACGGTAACTTGCTTTGCTGCGTCACTTCGCCTCACGGCAGAAGACAGCGCGAGAGAAGATATCTAGTAAAACGCATGACTCCTGAAGGAAGTTCAGGTGGGAACGTTGGTAGACCATTGTCCCCTGCTTGACTTGTTGCCTGTCACTTGTTTTGCGGCCTACGGTTATGCGTTCCGGGCACTTTCAATGCGTCGTCATTATACAAATATACAGAAGTGCTGATGAAAAAACAGAAAGATTAACCATGGCGTAGTGCAGTAGTACTAAGCCATGGGAACGAATGGCAACAAATGATTGAAGACCTTAACTGAGAAAGTTTGCAATATACTAACACTCACACTCGCAAGCGTTCTTAACTCAGTTAAATGTGGTCATATTGGCTGGTCGATTTCAAGAATCGCACCAGCGCTTTCGTGGCTTTGTCCATCGCAGACAAACGAGGCCAGGGTCCTGTAATCCTCTGCTCTGCCATGAAGGCTGTCTCATAATTTCTCTAATGTGCTCAGAAGGGCAAGCCGCTGATCTTCGTATTTTGGGCAGATAACACATGTGGTGCTTCTAAAGTTTTTTGTGTGCCAAATTGTGAATGCGCCCGATGAACCTCACATATGAAATTGCAAGTATCACCGAGTTTAACTCGCCGTGACCTTACTTTGTCATCTGCAAATAGGTGTGTTGGTTTTACGAACGCCTGTTTATTCCTAACGGGAGTAGAGGACAGTGCCGATTTTTACACATGATGCGTCATTATGCCGATCGAAGCTGCGCCGCCGGCGTTGTACTCGTGTCTGTAGCTCGGGCCAATCGCGAGGCCGTGTCATAAAAAGGCACGGGTGGGTCAATCTTGATAAAATGGAAGGACGTATTCCCTCTCAAGGGTTTTATTGTGATAGCAATATATCATATAGATAAATACTTGGCCTTCGGAAACGTATGGGCTGGTCAAGTGGTGCGTTGAGAGTGACGGAGCAGCACAGTGGTGCTAGGTAGATAGGCACATGGCAGGAACGTGGTGGTGGTTATGCTGTTGTCTGGCAGGCATGCTGAATTGCGCAATGCTCTTCTCCATACTCCGGTGTGTGCGTGTGTGTCGTAGGCGTGGTTATGCAGTGACCTGAGGGGTCAGCGTGTACTGAGATTATAGTGATTGCGGCATGGTATGGACACTGGAAACTGAACCTGTCAGCACTCAACAAACGAACCCTCTCGAGTGAACGTAGCTTAGCAGAACTTTTTGGGGAACTATCAGGCATTTCGTGGGATATTATTGGCCTTAGGAAGGTTAGAAGAATTGGAGAGGCTTATACAGTGCTGACTAACGGCCACGTGCGCTGCTACAAATGACTCCCAGATAAGAGGCCCCAATACGGGGTAGGATTCATAATCTATAAGGACATAGCGGGCAATATTGACGAATTCTGCGGCATTAATGAGAGGGTAGCAGTAGTCGTAATAAAGCTACATATGAGGCAGAGAATAAAGGTAGTACAAGCTTCCACTCCAACCTTCAGCGACGATGATGAAGAAATAGAACAGTTTTATGAAGACGTTGAATTAACGACGAGAAAAGTGCAAATTCAGTAAACTGTAGTCATGGGCGACTTCAATGCAAAGTGGTGAAAAAGAGGGCTGGTGAACAAGCAATTGGCAACTATGGCATTGATTCTAGGAACAATATAGGAAAGGTGTTGGTACACTCTAAGTACACTTTACACCCTTTGGTGTGCCCCTTCTGCCACACAACAATAATCGTCATCTGCCTTGATGCGTTTCCTTTCTTTAACGCTGTGAGCCCGGGACTTTCCAGTAACGAACGGCACACGCGTTATCAGCATAGAACAGTTTACACCCTTCGGAGTGCCCCTTCTCATGGCGCGCGTTCCGTTCGTTACTGGAAAGTTCCGTTCTCGCAGCGTTAAAGAAAGGAAACGCATCAAGGCAGATGACGATTATTGTTGCGTGGCAGAAGGGGCACGCCAAAGGGTGTAAACTGTTCTTAGAGTGTAGAATTTGCGGAAAAGAATAAGCTCCGAATAATGAATACCTTCTTCAAGAAGTATAACAACAGCAAGGGGACCTGGAAAAGCCCTAATAGAGAAACAAAAATTAAATAGATTTCATACCTTCTGCCGGTCCCAGCATAGTGCAGGATGCAGAAGTGCTAGATAGGGTAAAGTGCAGTAATCATAGGTTAGTCAGGTCTAGGAGTTGCCTCAATATGAAGAGAAAGAGTCAAATTAGTCAAGAAGAAACAGGCCAACCTATATGCAGTAAGGGTAAAAGCATACCAATTCAGGCTGGTGCTTGCAAACAAATATGCAGCTTTAGAATAGAGAGATAAAAATGACACAGAGCTAATCAATGAAACCGTAACTAGGCTAGCTTTAGAAGTAGCAGTTGAAGTGGAAGGTAAGGCAGCAAGGCAACCAGTGGGTAAGCTCTCCCCAGTAACTAAGGACCTAATAAAGAAAGGACAAAGAATGAAAGTGTACAACTCAAGCGATCAGATAGAATTCGAATAATTCTCAAAACTGATCAACAAGGACAAAATAAAGGATATTCGAAATTATAGTGTAACAAAAACTGAGGAAGCAGTCAAAAAAGGACGCAGCATGAAATCAGTGAGATGGGTAATATCATCAGCAATTTCGAAGACATAGTAAAGGCAACGGAAGAATTATATACTGACCTGTAGAGTACGTATCTCCATCCATCTCCGCTATCCTTTTCTAACCTATCTCCGCTATCTTCATTCGAATGAGTAAAGAATAGGATACAA
This sequence comes from Dermacentor andersoni, assembly GCF_023375885.2. Taxonomy (NCBI): domain Eukaryota; kingdom Metazoa; phylum Arthropoda; class Arachnida; order Ixodida; family Ixodidae; genus Dermacentor; species Dermacentor andersoni. Next base: position 24,386,023 of record NC_092815.1, read on the forward strand.
AGATTCCTTTTTTAGCAAGCGATAAAGTTAGAAGCGCCTTGCAAGACTTGAAATGGGGAAAAGCGTCAGAAGAAGATGGAATAACAATCGATTTAATCAAAGATGGAGGAGACATACAGCTTGAAAAGCTGGCGGCCCTTTATACGAACTGTCTATCGACTTCAAGGATCCCAGAGAACTGGAAGAATACCAACATTATACTAATCCCCAAATAGGGAGACGTTAAAGGTTTGAAAAATTATAGGCCCATTAGCTTACTTCCAGCATGATATAAAATATGCACCGAGATAATCTTCAATAGAATAAGGGCAGCACTGGACTTTAGTCAACCAAGGGAACAGGCTGGCTTCAGGAAGGGATACTCTGCAATGGATCACATCCATGTCATTAATGAGGTAATCGAAAAATCCGCAGAGTACAATAAGCCTCTCTGTATGGCTTTCGCAGATTACGAAGAGGCATTTGATTCTGTAGAGATACCAGCAGTCATAGAGGTATTACGTAATCAAAAAGTACAGACCGCTTACGTAAATACCTTGGAAAATATCTATAGCGATTCCACAGCTACCTTAATTCTACACAAGAAAAGTAGGAAGATACCTATAAAGAAAGGTGTCAGACAAGGAGACACAATCCCCCCAATGCTATTCACTGCATGCTTGGAAGAAGTATTCAAACTATTTAACTAGGAAGGCTTAGGAGTAATGATCGCCGGCGAATATCTCAGCAACCTTCGATTTGCGGATACATTGTCTTATTCAGCAACACTCGGGCGAACTGCAACAAATTATTGAGCACCTTAACAGAGAAAGTGTAAGATTTGGTTGAAGATTAATGTGCAGAATACAAAAATAATCCTCATTAACCTGACAAGGGAACAACAGTTCAAGATCGCCAGTCAGCATCTAGAGTCTGGTCAATTACTCACTGGGGCCCTGATCATGAGAATGAAACTAATAGAAGAGTAAAAATGGGTTGCAGTACATATGGCAGACACTGACAGATCCTGACTGGAAGGCCACCACTATCATTGAAAAGAAAGGTGTTGAATGAATGCATTCTGAAAATGCTAACATATGGCTCAGAAACTTGTAGGTTGACAAAGGAGCTCGAGTACAAGTTAAGGACTGCTCAAAGAGCGATAAAACGAAAGTTGCTACGCGTAACGTTAAGATACAGGAAGAGAGCGGTGTGGATCAGAGATGGTACTATATTCTAATTGACATAATGAGAAAAAAAATGGTGCTCGGCAGGCCATGTTATGCGTAGGATGGATAACCGGTGGACCATTAGAGTTACAGAATGGGTGTCAAGAGACGGGAAATGCAGAAGGGATGGCAGAAGACTAAGTGAGGTGATGAAATTAAGAAATTCGCAGGTACTAGTTGGCATTGGTTAGCACAGGACAGGGGTAACTGGCGATCGCAGGGAGAGGCCTTCGTCCTTCAGTAGACATAAAATAGGCTGTTGCTGCTGATGATGATATATAGCGGTAGATGTGGTGTTATATGCGTCGTGTCTAAGACCAGCGAACAAGTAGCAGTCATTTTGCGTTACAGCCAGCGGTTTTCAACCGGGGCGCTCAATGGTCGTGTGTGAACTAAATCTGCATCTGACTGCGCCCGCATATGCATTTTTAAGGCAGGTTTTGATGTACCAGCCGGTTTGGCCTGCATGTGAATGCAGGTTAAGGAAATCAGAAAGACCACGCAGTCTATAAATACGCGTGGTTTCCCGGGCAAACCGTGCAGGAACACAGTGGCTGGCCGTCGTCAGTATCAGACAACCTTTTGAAGTTAGTCTGCTACATAGTACGTTTAATTATGACGGAGCAGGAAACGGCACATTAGCTGCATGCCTTCCTGCTACATCCCTAATTTCATGCAAGGCCTTGTTTAAGTAGGAAATCATCGCCAGATATACAGTGAATACCTGTTTTCACCGAGAACCTACGGGAATTGCGTGGTAGCTTATGTTTGAGCTCGGAAATGATGATCATCATTGAATTAAAAAAATATAATTTCGAAGAAAACAAGTTGTTGCAACTGATAGCTAAATACCAATTATGAAGGCAACTGTCGGCCGTATTTACTGTCAGACAACAACATCTACTCGGTTTTCTTTCTTTTTCTGATCGCTTTTGCAGAGCAACCCAGCACAGCGTAACTTCACGCAAGATGCCCGCCTAATTTCCACCACAGTATTATCCTAGAAGCAGCTCAGTCGGATACTCGCTCAGATGCGTCTGCTGTTCACGACTACATGTGAGTACCGTTGTCAACCGGTTCCGTGGCAGCTAAAGACGCAATTAATTATACCGCGCTTGGGTAGGTTAGGTAGATGTGTTCATTATGCAAAAAGGTAAGGTGTACAGACAGGACACAAGAGAAGTGGACAACACTAACGCCGGCGTTCGTGTTGTCCACTTCACTTTTCTTGTGTCCTCGATAACAAGCGCACATGGCAACTCTTGCGACACTTATTAGACCCTACCACATCGCGCACACACCACAACCATAGCATAAACAAACTGCTACATGCACACAAAAACAATCTCAACGGATTCTTCGACGACCTCCGCCATAAACATCTGCCTCCCGCTCAGAAGTATGACATGCCAAAATATACTGGCGAACCCAACCACCTACTTAGCGCCGCTATCACGAAAGCAGAGGTTCGCCATGCCCTCGCCACCCTGCGAATGATGTTAGCACCAGGCCCCGACCTTATTAACAATAAAATACTCCGCAATCTAGACGACAACTCTGTCACAGCCATCACGGCGTACTTCAATCACTGCTTTGACACTGGCACCCTCCCTAGTTCGTGGAAAGATGCCAGGGTAATTTTTATCCCAAAGCCAAACAAACCCCTCAACACTTCTAATCTCAGGCCTATATCACTAACCTCTTGTCTAGGTAAAACACTCGAACACGTCATCCTCAACCGACTCAGTAAATACATGGAGGACAACAATCTTTATCCATCAGAAATGGTAGGTTTTCGAAAATCTCTCTCATGCCAAGATATGATGCTTCGAATGAAGCATGACATCATTACACCCAATAGCAGTCTAGATACGCAAGCAATTCTCAGTCTGGACCTCCACGGAGCCTTCAATAACGTTTCACATTCCGCCATCCTACGAGAGCTTAATCTCATTGGGGTTGGCGGAAAGACATATGACTACATATGTACCTTCTTATCCAACCGTACCGCAACGATACACATAGGCACAGAGCAATCCCTTTCATACGCTTTAGGTAGCTACGGCACGCCCCAAGGCTCAGTGCTGTCCCCTTTTCTTTTTAATCTTTCTATGATGCCGATGGCGTAAGCATTGCGGTCTATTCCCGATCTCAAGTTTTCACTCTACGCCGATGACATCACTCTTTGGACGACTGGCGGCTCCGACGGAGAGATTCAAGACACTCTGCAGGCCGCAGCAGACGCCGTCGTGGCTCATGCCCGGGCTATGAATCTCACATGCTCCCCTCAAAAATCCGAGCTGCTACTTCTGCCATCCCACCGGAGGACCGGAAAACACATGTCTAGCATAGAGGTAATCCTAAACCACATCCCCGTTACTAGAGTGGACAGGCTCCGGGTGCTCGGTTTACACATTCAAAGCAACCGGCTCAACACATATACTCTACATACACTCCAGACCACAGTCGATCACACCCTGCGTCTTCTAGGGCGAGTCTTCAATAAACATGGCGGACTAAAATGGCCGAACTTCTCCGCTTGATTCAGGCCTTCGTTATCAGTAAGATTACATTCGCAACACCATATCTACATTTCCTTAAATCAGAATCAGATAAGATCGACACTCTTTTAAGCAAAATATATAAATTCGCTCTCGGGGTCCCCATACGTACCTCCACTGAAAGGCTAATGCTTACTGGAACTTTCAACACACTTTCTGAACTCACAGAAGCCCACCTCACATCCAAATATAGCAGACTTTCTAACACCGCAACAGGTCGAGACATTCTACAAACTCTTTCTATCACTCCGGCACCCATCATCAAGACTAAATACACCATTCCACATCACATACACGAGAACCTCTGCATCCCCCCACTTCCTAAAAACATGCACCCTGTGCATCACAACCAGCGCAGGAGGCAGCGAGCAAAGGCTCTCCAAAAACAATTTTCCACCTCTAAAGACGTGCTCTATGTTGATGCCGCCGAATATGGGAACAGAAATCATTACGCAATATCAGTCATTAACTCTCACGGGCAGGTCGCTGCGGCCGCCTCCATTCCTGGCTCTTCCTCGGAGGAGGCGGAGGAAGCGGCCATAGGCCTGGCCCTCACAATTCCAAATTCATCAGTTATCGTTAGCGACTCCAAAGCAGCCATACATAACTTCGGAGCGGGTAGGGTCTCTAAGCCAGCCTTTTCTCTCCTCTTGGCTCATCCTTTCAATCAAACTGTGGCATTAATCTGGACTCCCGCGCATGCGGGCCTTGCCGGAAACGAGGCGGCTCATGCCAGTGCCCGAGGATTTACAGTCCGGGCTCAGGCATCAGATGCGTCGGACTTCGCCACGGAGGAGGCGCCGTTTGCAGCGCGGGATCGACTTATTACTGACCACGAAATCTGCACACACTACCGATTAGACCGCTTAACCTTTCCGCCACTCATGGGCAAATCCCCGCGTAGGTGTGAAGTTCTGTGGCGACAGCTGCAGACTCGCACCTTTCCGTCCCCTTACCTCTTCCACCGCATTCATCCCGCCATTTACCTTTCTCCCTCTTGTAAATTCTGTGTCTCTCCCAGAGCAGACTTAAACCATATCATGTGGGGGTGCCCTAAGCACCCCCTTCCCCCTTTCCTCAAGCAATTATTATCTAGTGAGGAGCAGTGGGAGGCTGCCTTGTGCAGCTCCAGGCCCGATCTTCAGGAGGCCATCCTGGAGTGGGCTGAGAGGATAAAGGAGGCCTACTTCAAGTAGTTCCTCCCCCCACCCTCTATTCTATTGCCCCCTTCCCTTTAAAGAGGGATAAATAAAGTTTTTCATCATCGTCATCACCTTTTTGCATAATGAATCCTTACCAACTAGCTCAGCTTTCTGTCATTCTAAGGTAGATGTGGTTCAATGGGAGCCCAGCGGGGCACAGTACGTATAGGTGGTGTGCTAGCCGAGTGCTCACCACTTTTCGCTTGCATCGCGCAGGCGTTCCTCGCAGCTCTCAAAGGGAAGGACTAATCATATTTAGTGCCGCTTATTGTTTTTCGCGCCTATTGGGGCATTGAGTCGTGTGAACAAGTTGGAACGATTTTATGAAAGGCTGAAAGTTTTTAAAGACCGAAAGTTGTTTAGCGCCCACTTCTGTACTGGTTCGGCTACTCGGCTGTTCCAAAAGCTGCCTGAGTGGTACTCACGCGGAGGATGCCTTGCAGAAATAGCGCTCAGATTATCCAAGCCATGTGCACTTTTTTTCTATGTGAAGCGCTTCTTATTTTTTCTCTCACATCAGACATGAGCGTTCTCCACCTAACTGTAGTCCGGTTGTGTGTACTTGCGAACACCGTTACTTTTCGGTATTTTGAGAAGTTCTGAGCTGTCGAGGTCGTCGGAGCCATTTGTCGTGCTGCTGGTCGACTTGTTTCCGACCCACGTTTTTCGCACATCTGAGCCGTGGAGTGAGAGGAAAAGCCGTGTTTCTAGAACGAAAACATGAAATGGTCTTTCTCGACCAACACCAACGCACACCCGCCCAATGAACAAGAAAAAAATAAATCAAGAAAATTGTCGGTATATTTTGCGTCAAAGGCGGATGGGCGAACAAAATAAATAAATAAAAAAGAAAGCGATTGAATTTCGTGCATCTGTGTCTCTGAGTGCTCTTTCTTTTTGTTCTGGGAGCTCAAAAGACAGAAGAAAGCAGGAGCCATACTTTGTAAAAATGTGGAATGCCTTAAGTTCGGTTACCATTCCGCCATGCAATCGGACAGAATTTATGTTTGCCTGTTTTCTTTTAATAAGTTAGTATGAACCTCTCGGTCCAACTCTTCCACTGCATTTTTTCCACCGCTGGAATACGATATGTTCGGTATAGAAGGCGCAGACGTCCTGAACAGACAAATAAGATTGCATAGAACGCAGCGCTCTGTGCTGACCTCGGTCGCTTTTAAAGTATCACACAAAGCGAGAGAAGAATGGTGCAGCCGTCTGGACTTCTCTGAATGCTGTTGTTTTCTGCTGTTCTCAGCTTTTTCCCCCCTTGTCTGCCAAAAGATCAACACATTTCTGCAACGCGTAACACAGTTGTTTATAATAATAATAATAATAATAATAATATTAATTAATTATTATTATTATTATTATTATTATGATTATTATTGGAGAAAATTATGATACTATGACACTGCATATGTATAGCGAGATGAAACGAAGGATCAGTGATGTGAGAGTTTTCTATGAGAATGTTCGTGAATTACGCACAGAAGTGAACGCGAATTCCTTTCCAATGTCATTTCATCTTGCTTCCCTATCATTGCCTTAATAGAGACCCGGCTGGGGCCTGAAATACCATCTAGTTCTTAGTTACCGCTCACTTATCAAGTTTTCCGACGAGGCCGCGATCCTTCACCGAAGTCAAAGGGTGGTGGGGTCCTGATTGCGATCAATCAACCAATCAGATCCGTTCGCCGCCCTGATTTAGAATGTACAACGAAATGTGTCTGGGCGGATATTATTGGTGCTAGTAGTAACAGGCTATCAGTAGGGAATTTCTATATTGCACCTAATATGAATATTGAGATGTACATGACCATTCTAGCCACTATTGAATATGTCGGCCCACGCTAACCACAAAATACTCGTAATTGGTGATTTTAATACGCCCGGAATCTCCTGGCAAGCGCGTGAAATTTCAACCCATTGTTTTTACTTATCTGCCAAATGCAACTCGTTACTTGATTTTGTATCTTTTACATCTCTGTGCCAATTGAACAATATCTTGAACTCTAGCGGCAGAAGCTGTCACTGTGTCCTGTGGGGATTTTCCCCTTGTTAAGCTAAATAAGTATCATCCCCTGCTTCATATTTCATTACTATTCGCGATACCTTGTAGCAAGAGAATAAAGGATACAACAACACCTCGGTCTTTTACTTTCCCTAGTGGAGATTATGTGAGTCTTGACCACTATCTTAATAATGCGGACTGGTCTACAGTAGCAGAACTAATATATGTTAATGACCAAGTCACTGCATTCGCGAATGTTATTCACGGTGGAATGAAGAACTTTATATCACTAAAAGGGGCTAAGTGCTCTAAATTTACTCACTGCTTTTTTGTTGAATTGAAAACAGCTTTGAAGCTTAAAGACCGTGCTCACAGGAAGGCACAACGTACAAGTCAGAAACACTGGCATATAGATTTCAAAATGTACAGGGCACTCTCTAACGTCTATACAAGCGCGATCGTTCCATCTATATAGCACATGTGGAAGCTAGTACTTCTAAATATTTAAAGTCTTTCTGGAGACACGTTCGTGAGCAGTAATCCAATAATACGAGACAAGATATCTCTCTACTTAGCGGTGACAGGCAACCTGTTCCAGATATCGCGGGCGCCTTCGCCCTACACTTTGGGTCTGTGTTCGGTGAAAGGTGTAGTGGTGGAGCTAGTGAGCTTTCCAATCGCCCTTCCTGGGTTCAAGTATATCGGTCTCAGAGAAACATGTCTTTAAGAGCATCAAACGCTTCAAACCATCTTTCTTGCGTAGTCCTGATGGCATTCCACCTATTTAAAGACGTGCGTGTCCTTGCTTGTTTCTGTGCTTACTTGTATTTTTAATTTTGCTTTAAAGACGAACACATTCCCAAAAGCTAGGTAAACAGAGCGGATCGTTCTTGTCATTAAGTCAGGGGTAAAAACTGCTGCGAGTAATTACAGGCCTATTTCTCTCGTATGCGCAGCACCTAACTTATTCGAGACAACTCTGCAGTCAACAATTTCATCCTCTATTGAAGACACTATCATTCCTCAGCAGCATGGATTTACATCGGGCCACTTCACAACTACTACCCTCGTTAGCTTCATGGTGCATGCCTCTGAAGCAGTGTTTCAGAAAGGACAGCTGGATCTCTTTTATTTGTACCTCAGTAAGGCGTTTGATGTCGTATGCCATAAAATACTCCTTCAAAAGTTTACACAACTTGATCTACACCACTCTGTAGGAAGCTAGGAATAGGCAAGAGTCAGACGTAAGCGTTAAGAGACAAAGCCGGCAATATCAATACTAATATGGATGAGATAGTTCAAGTGGCTGAGGAGTTCTATAGAGATTTATACAGAAAGAACGCCTTGGGAGCTATGCAAAGGGGGAAGGCAGCTGGGCTGGATCAGGTAACAGCAGATTTGTTGAAGTGTGGTGGGCACATTGTTCTAGAAAAACTGGCCACCCTTTATACACAATGCTTAATGACCTCGAGCGTACCGGAATCTTGGAAGAGCGCTAACATAATCCTAATCCATAAGAAAGGGGACGCCAAAGACTTGAAAAATTATAGACCGATCAGCCTACTGTCCGTTGCCTACAAAGTATTTACTAAGGTAATCGCAAATAGAATCAGGAATACCTTAGACTTCTGTCAACCAAAGGACGAGACAGGATTCCGTAAAGGCTACTCAACAATAGACCATATTCACACTATCGATCAGGTGATAGAGAAATGTGCGGAATATAACCAACCCTTATATATACTTTCATTGATTACGAAAAAGCGTTTGATTCAGTCGAAACCTCAGCAGTCATGGAGGCATTACGGAATCAGGGGGTAGACGAGCCATATGTAAATATACTGAAAGATATCTATAGCGGCTCCACAGACACCGTAGTCCTCCATAAAGAAAGCAACAAAATCCCAATAATGAAAGGCGTCAGGCAGGAAGATACGATCTCTCCAATGCTCTTCACAGCGTGTTTACAGGAGGTATTCAGAGACCTGGAGTGGGAAGAATTGGGGATAAGAGTTGATGGAGAATACCTTAGTAACTTGCGATTCGCTGATGATATTGCCTTGCTTAGTAACTCAGGGGACCAACTGCAATGCATGCTCACTGACCTGGAGAGGCAAAGCAGAAGGGTGGGTCTAAAAATTAATCTGCAGAAAACTAAAGTAATGTTTAACAGTCTCGGAAGAGAACAGCAGTTTACGATAGGTAGCGATGCACTGGAAGTGGTAAGGGAATACATCTACTTAGGACAGGTAGTGACTGCGGATCCGGATCATGAGACTGAAATAATCAGAAGAATAAGAATGGGCTGGGGTACGTTTGGCAGGCATTCTCAGATCATGAACAGCAGGCTGCCATTATCCCTCAAGAGAAAAGTGTGTAACAGCTGTGTCTTACCAGTACTCACGTACGGGGAAGAAACCTGAAGGCTTACGAAAAGGGTTCTACTTAAATTGAGGAAAACGCAACGGGCTTGTGGAAAGAAGAATGATGGGTGTAACGTTAAGGGATAAGAAAAGAGCAGATTGGGTGAGGGAACAAACGCGAGTAAATGACATCATAGTTGAAATCAAGAAAAAGAAATCGGCGTGGGCGGGACATTTAATGAGGAGGGAAGATAACCGATGGTCATTAAGGGTTACTGACTGGGTTCCAAGGGAAGGGAAGCGTAGCAGGGGGCGGCAGAAAGTTAGGTCGGCGCATAAGATTAAGAAGTTTGCAGGGACAACATGGCCACAATTAGTACATGACCGGGGTTGTTGGAGAAGTATGGGAGAGGCCTTTGTCCTGCAGTGGGCGTAATCAGGCTGATGATGATGATGATGACTCTGTCATAGCGCTGATAAGAAGTTACTTACGCGACCAGCACTGCGACGTTAGCGCAAATGGTCAGTCGTCAGAACTTTGTGCAGTTGCAAGTGAAATTCCTCAAGGGTCTGTTCTGGGCCCTCTTCTTTTCTCGCTGTTTATTAACGACGTTTCAGCAGTTATTCAAAACTCTTCAATTTTGTCATATGTCGTAATTTAGTTACGGGAATTCAGCGTGGTTTTTTTCTTCTTTTTTTCTTTTTTTTTGCCTAGGCAGGACATTAGGTAGTATAATAGCAAGAGCTTAATTGGTGGCGCAACCCACTGCCACGTTGTAAAGGGGGACGTTCATAACATCCATGCATCCATCCATCCATCCATCCATCCATCCATCCATCCATCCATCCATCCATCCATCCATCCATCCATCCATCCATCCATCCATCCATCCATCCCTCCGTCCGTCCGTCCGTCCGTCCAACCGTCCATCCATCCACCCACCCACCCACTCACACGGTACCATCACCTGCACTGAACTCCTCAGTACTGTCGTGCTTCTTATTCCAGCCAGGATCACCAGAGAACACATGTGTTTCCATGTTCCTGACTGTAATAACCAAAACTCAACCGTTCACAGACATTTATACAATAGACCACTGTCGGAGGACCTCTTGCTAGGCGCATGGCCACCGAGTTGGCAGACGATAGAGACAATGCGTGCTCTTTCCCGTTTCTTAGGTGACACGGGCCTGGACTCACGCTTGTGATAAAATTTATGCAATGTGTCCTTCACCTCGTTCCTCCAATTATCATCCCCCATTGTGACCCTTTTTCTTCCCCTCTTCCCCTTCCCTTACGTAGAGTAGCAGGCCAGATGCTCCATTTTCCGGCCGGCCTTCCTACATTTTCCAATCATTAAACCACTTCCTCTCCACAGAATACAGTCTTTATAACGCTTATTTTCCTGTTCTTGATATTTTTTCATAACTCGCTGTTATTGTTCTTTTCTGAGCTTTGCGCTTTTGTGTGTCATAGTTTCCCATATTGTTCATCTGCCCTTCTCGTCCTTTTTCTTTTATATTCACCTTGCGCCTTGTTGCATGTACACTGTTCTTTTCAAGGTTGTTCTTTTTATTCATTGTTTATCTTTTACTTATATTTACTGCCGTTTATTCTTTTGTTCTAATGTATGCGTGAGCAAGCATTAGGCCATATGGTAGTTCTTGCCCATGGTAAATAAATGAATCAATTATTGATTGATTGATTTAATAACGTTTATTGTTATTGTTCTCGTCTTCGACATATAATATACCAATCATCATCATCATCATCATCATCATCATCATCATCATCATACTCATCATCATCATCAGCCTGGTTACGCCCACTGCAGGGCAAAGGCCTCTCCCATACTTCTCCAACAACCCCGGTCATGTACTAATTGCGGCCATGCCGTCCATGCAAACTTCTTAATCTCATCCGCCCACCTAACTTTCTGCCGCCCCCTGCTACGCTTCCCTTCCCTTGGGATCCAGTCCGTAACCCTTAATGACCATCGGTTATCTTCCCTTCTCATTACATGTCCTGGCCACGCCCATTTCTTTGTCTTGATTTCAACTAAGATGTCATTAACTCGCGTTTGTTCCCTCACCCAATCTGCTCTTTTCTTATCCCTTAACGTTACACCTATCATTCTTCTTTCCATAGCTCGTTGCGTCGTCCTCAATTTGAGCAGAACCCTTTTCGTAAGCCTCCAGGTTTCTGCCCCGTAGGTGAGTACTGGTAAGACACAGCTATTATACACTTTTCTCTTGAGGGATAATGGCAACCTGCTGTTCATGATCTGAGAATGCCTGCCAAACGCACCCCAGCCCATTCTTATTCTTCTGATAATTTCCGTCTCATGATCCGGATCCGCCGTCACTACCTGCCCTAAGTAGATGTGTTCCCTTACGACTTCCAGTGGCTCGCTGCCTATTGTAAATTGCTGTTCTCTTCCGAGACTGTTAAACATTACTTTAGTTTTCTGCAGATTAATTTTTAGACCCACTCTTCTGCTTTGCCTGTCCAGGTCAGTGAGCATGCATTGCAATTGGTCCCCTGAGTTACTAAGCAAGGCAATATCATCAGCGAATCGCAAGTTACTAAGGTATTCTCCATTAATTTTTATCCCCAATTCTTCCCAATCCAGGTCTCTGAATACCTCCTGTAAACACGCTGTGAATAGCATTGGAGAGATCGTATCTCCCTGCCTGACGCCTTTCTTTATTGGGATTTTGTTGCTTTCTTTATGGAGGACTACGGTGGCTGTGGAGCCGCTATAGATATGTTTCAGTATTTTTACATACGGCTCGTCTACACCCTGATTCCGTAATGCCTCCAAGACTGCTGAGGTTTCGACAGAATCAAACGCTTTCTCCTAATCAATGAAAGCTATATATAAGGGTTGGTTATATTCCGCACATTTCTCTATCCCCTGATTGATAGTGTGAATATGATCTATTGTTGAGTAGCCTTTACGGAATCCTGCCTGGTCCTTTGCTTGACAGAAGTCTAAGGTGTTCCTGATTCTATTTGCGATTACCTTAGTAAATATTTTGTAGTCAATGGACAGTAAGCTGATCGGTATATAATTTTTCAAGTCTTTGGCGTCCCCTTTCTTATGGATTAGGATTATGTTAGCGTTCTTCCAAGATTCCGGTACGCTCGACGTCATGAGGCATTGCGTATACAGGGTGGCCAGTTTCTCTAGAACAATCTGCCCACCATCCTTCAACAAATCTGCTGTTACCTGATCCTCCCCAGCTGCCTTCCCCCTTTGCATATCTCCCAAAGCTTTCTTTACTTCTTCCGGCGTTACCTTTGGGACTTCGAATTCCTCTAGACTATTTTCTCTTCCATTATCGTCGTGGGTGCCACTGGTACTGTATAAATCTCTATAGAACTCCTCGGCCACTGCAGTGCACCAATGCAATGGATTTATTACCAGGAGAATGGCGATACAATCATTCCATAACACAGATTACAGCTGGCAGAAGACTGCACACGGACTCTGACACACAAAATTCACTTTCCATGGGACTAAAACGGATCGGTGTAGCAGGAATTATTAACGCTTCTTGTGGCTGGGTCCCACCGCTTCCAATGAGCAGAACCTTTACGAAGACATCATCCCGGGACCGATGGGACCAAGTGTAGTCTTACCCGCAGAGTCAATGTGCCTGCTTCTGTACTCAGTTAAGGTATTCAGCCTATCCTGTTTTCTTTCGAACGCTCCTGTGTTCGTGGAAAGTGCTTACAAGAACTCAGCTTTGTGCAGCGGAATGAAGCGCCCAAATACGGTGTATCCTTTGAGTTTGACACAAAGGCCTGTGCTGAAGCAACTGAACTTAGGTGTCGCTGAAGCGGTTTGAGCTGAGTGGAAAAACAGGGGCGAAAGATGGCCGCATGTCATATGGCTTACTGCGGTATTATTTCTCACAAGTAAACAATTAAACTGACGAGGACAAATAAGTGTGCACTTGTTAGTCAGTGTCACTTTCGTTGCCTTTTGTGAGAAATACCAGCGCTCAGTAAAATAAATGATATACGAACTAACACCAGATCTTCTTTTTATTTATTCCCTCAAGAAAATGAAAATACATCAGCGAAATGTGCCGAAAGGCTGTAAGGGGACCTCCTGCTCTAATTAAAAAGAACAAAACAAATTAAGGTCAAGCAAATGCAACATAGATGTAAAGTTGTTAACAAATAATTAAACATGACCGCAAAAGAAGTGAAACATGATATAATAGTATATAGAATCACCTCTTGTGCAAATTAAAAAGAACAAAACAAATCACGTTAATGGAAAGGCAGCAAAGAGCTATAATTGGTAACTTGTACTAATGCAAGAAAACAAGTGAACTGAAAACTTGGTATAACGCTGTACAGAATTACAGTTTGTACTAAATTAAGCACAAACGAGGTTAAGTGATACGCAGCAAAGCAGCAGAGTTGCAACAAGTACTAATACAAGAAAACAAATGAACTGAGATATGGTAAAACGTTATATAGACATAATTTCTGGCACGTAATTAAAGCAAACAAAGCAACATAAATTACATCGCAGCGTGTCACAAGTTTAGTGAGGATGAGGATAAATGCTTTTTAATACTGTCTATACCAGGAGCCAGTTTCATGTCACTTGGAATACTATTCCATAGGGATATCGCTCTTAACTGATTTGTGAGTTGAAGCCTGATTGACCGATGTCACGTATACGAACATGCGCTATGTGCTTGCGTCTTTTCGAACGTCCAATTCGCGCATATCGGATTACTGATTTGTCTGTGCGTTTAACTAATCATCTTGGGTTGTACAACGTGCATGTGGTTTCTTTCGTTTATTTCAATTGTTGCCAGAAAGTTGGATAATTTGAGTCTACAATAACATGACAACCAATTTGCTTCCTTTTGTGTGCCTGTTTCTTGTGTGTCGAATTCAATTCAGGGATTTTAGGTGCAAACCTTCTTAGGCGTCAAAAAAAAAAAAAAAAAGAAGAATCTACGAAGTCAGCACTGATGGGGGGAAACGGGTCGTGATGTACAGCGTCCGTGATGACGACATTCGAGGCTTCTTTTTTATTTTTATTTTTTTTTCACCCACATTTGCAGCTTCATGTGGGGCCAGAAGCTCCTCAACAGAAGTATGGCTATTAAGGCGATAGAAACGGCTCAATATGTCGGAAGGCGGCGTGAGCGCCTGTGAGGCGGGTGCACTCAGATATAGAAGATAACAAGACAGAACAAGAAAGAAAGAAAGAAAGAAGGAAGGAAGGAAGGAAGGAAGGAAGGAAAGAAAGAAAGAAAGAAAGAAAGAAAGAAAGAAAGAAAGAAAGAAAGAAAGAAAGAAAGAACGAAAGAAAGAAAGAAAGCCAACCCTGAGAATGAAAGCCAACCCTGAGTCTGACACGTGCACACAAAACGGAGGAAAAGCGACTATAGGAGGCGGGAGCGCTGTGATGGGAAGGTTGAAATAACGAGGAAGCGCCCAGCTGGCCATCAAGTAAGTTCGCCAGCGAAGAGCGCGACCTACTAAAGGCGGTTAGGGCTCGCGGGCCGCACCGCCTCGCGTCAAAGTTGCACTTCGATGAGCTGACCATGGAAATGGGACCGGAGGAGAGCGAGAGTGCTTGTACTAACCGAACCGCTGCCCGGGCGCACTTTAAAGTGCGGTTCGTTGTATGCTACAGCTCATGCAAGCTGTGGCTGAGCGAGCTTGTAGGGTTCCGACCCTCGAAGAGCTTAGCTGCACTCTTGTTTTTCCTTTCTTTTGCGGATATATTTAGGTGCCGCGTACTTTCGATTTGTATAATCTATCTACTTTATTGAGTGCTTTTGAAGCCCTACTCAATGCCGAGCCTCTTCGGGGAACATCCGTTGAGAATTATGATTAGCCGGAGGCCGTCAGTCTTTCATTACTTGAGCAAGTGAACTATAAAAAAATATATACAAGCGCGAATCGAGAAGTTCTAACGGAAAGGCAGCCTTCCTCTGTTTCTCACTCTGTTTTATTCACTTTAGAGGGGTCTCCGAACACTATGTGACGTAGAAAAAAACTGAAAAGCTTGACCGTGACGAAAAGGCCGAAAAATGCTTTGCCCGACAAGCTTGAGAGAAGTGGATAACACGCATCGGGATAGAAGTAAGAATTAACTCAATGAAGTAGCTAGGGGGCACGAAAAAATGCAGAGAACGCCTACAGCGAAAACGGGAACGCCTACATGTTTCGCATTCAGTGTAATTGCTTCGTGAACAACACAAAACTGTTATATTGGCGCAGCTGATATTCATGTTTTTTTTAATGAAAGAATAGATGATAAGATATTCATTGTTAACTTGATGTCAGTATTTCCTTCTTTCGTTTTTTTTTGGCATTACTATAACGCAATGTTCTACCTGTTATAACTGTTCGCTGTGAGAAAGAAAAAAAATCTAAACTTTTTGTCTGGAAGTAACAGTTATCTGTGGGAGTTCTAACAAGACTAAAATCTTCTTTTCCAACCTTCCATTTCACATGCGCTATTTATAGCCAGCACTTACCAGCGTAATACCAGAAACTGCGCTGACAAATGATGTTTGTTGTATTTTTTTTCTTTTGAAGTTTTTGTCGTTGGTGATGAATGCAATTTGCACGGTCTGTCTGCGGGCATGGTGATGATGACCTACACATTTCTTGCGCTTTTATAAGCTTTGAATATTATTTAGTATTTTGCGTGATTATGCGTTGTCCTCATCCCGCTACGTAATGCTCATAAGGATCTTTGGAGCAAACAAAAGAGAGAAAAAAAAAAAAGAAACGGCGTGCACAATGCTGCGCAGAGTTGTTGAAGTTAGGTGGATTGATTGCTGAGGGCCAGCAGGTTGAATATGAAGGTCGCAAGTAACAGATACTTTTTTCTTTAAATTATGAGCAAACGTCAGTACAGACAATCAAACGTCGCAATATCATTCTCGAAACTGCTACTGACGTGTTTTTTTTCCCTACAATGGAAGTAATCTTGTAAATTGAACCCTATTGCCCAACCCAATCTCTAGTATTCATAGCGCTGAAAGACTTCAGGTATTGTCTGCGCAGAGCTAACCACAATTTAGCAAGCCAATTAAACACCGCATCTGTCATCATCATGGTGCTCCGACAGTGAGTGGATACATGTAGCCATGTCATTGTTCCAGCCCGAAGATGCAAGTCTTGCAAATTCCTGGGCCTGCTTACTTTTCACTTTTATAAGGGCCTTTCGTGGACATGCGGGCTTGCTGAGCGGGCAGCCTTAAATTAAAGGTGTTATTTATGCAGCTCATGTCAGAGAGCGTTTGTGCAAAGACGAAGGGCAGCAAAAGCTGCGGAGCCGAGTGCGAGCTTAGTCCGCGGGTGCGACATAATTAGGCGCCCCATGTACGTCGGGCTGGACCGAGCTGAGAGCGGCCCCGACGGATGAAGAAGCCCGCGCAGGCGTATTCTGCCAGACTATCTGGTTTTAATTAAACAAAGTTTTGCCGCCACGGGGAGGCGAGGGATGTGCTCCCCGAGCGCCGGCCGCTAGACGGCCCTCGGGGCACCGTCATTAGTAGCGCTTTTCTTGCCCTGTAGCGAGCATGGCTGCTAAAAGTGGAGGTCACGTCAGGCAAAGTTAAATCTAGGCTTGTCTTGACGGCAGGAAGTAGCGATGCGTCGTCCAAACCAAGGACAATGGCTTCCCTTACGTCGATATGGAAAACATCCGCTGGACATATCCTGGGCCACTGAAAGCGACTTACAAGGGATGTTATGATAGTGAGTTGAATGTGAAAGGAAACAACCGAGTGGCTGGCGTTGATCTGAAACGTTGGCGCAGCAGGTTGCAGGTGGAGATCGGAGTGTATAAGGTGCAGCCCACGCTGCGGTGGCAAAACTCCAGGAGGCTCGCTGAGCATGCGTGCACCTGTTCGCATCCTGTAAACAGGAGAAAATCTGGCAGGAATTGGCTGTGAAACCAAGATATGTATGGCGCAGGTGACGCCGAATGCAGCGTAATACAGATGAGTAAGCGCGGAAAAGAAATAAGTGATAAGATCTAGCTAAATAACGAAAGTGCGAAAGGTACCTCAGCCGAAAGAGCCTTGGAAAGCTTGAGTGAATACGTTCAAGAAAGATTTGCATTATTTTCTAATCATGGCGTAAGCAATTGGCTTCATCTTCTTTGCAAGGTGTATTGACTAGATATAACATGAGAAAGAGTTTTGCAGGGCACTGTGCAAAGCGATGGGAGCCAATCGAAGGCAGAGCTGGAGGTACCACAAAGATGCGCACGTGCAGAGCCTTCTCCAAAGTAAAAACACACGGTTCCATGAACGCCTTACAATTAACTATGCGCAAACCTTTCAGCCCGCAAATAAGGAAGGTAAACCTAAATATACGGGTGGTCCAAGACTAGCGAAGAGTAATTTTAACACGGGTTACATGGTGTAGGCAGGCTGGCACTGCATTTCCAGACTAAATTAATGCGACTGAAGGTATAACTATACGAGCCAGCGGGCATAATCAGGTACAGTGTAGCGAGTCCTATTCTCCAGTATATCATCACATTGTGCGGCTAGGCGTGTTGCGAAAATGGTGAGTGCATTCGCAAATGACAGCATTTAAACAGCTACTCTATAGGTAGTTTTCAACGTTTCCGTATTTCAGAGAAATCTGCATCGGAACTTTGGCCGTGTGCTCCAAACGGGAGAAATAATTTTACCGCAAGAGAAAAAGAAAAGCGTGCAGAACTGATCTACGATTACTTTCCAAGTATTCGAATAGCCTTTTTTTCAGACGAAGATGAATTCGAGCAATTTTAAAACGATTTTATTTTTAATTGAAGAGGGGGCGAAGTGAACGAGGTTCATCATCATCATGAGCCTATCTTTATGTCCACTACAGGACGAAGGCCTCTCACTGCGGTCTCCAATTACCCTCCAACTAATTCCAACTTGCGCCTGCGAATTTTCTAATTTCATCACCCCACTTAGTTTTCTGCCGTCCTCGACTGCGCTTCCCTTCTCTTGGCGCCCATTATGTAACTCTAATGGCCCACCGGTAATCCATGCTACGCATTATATGACCTACCCACCTCCATGTTTTTCTCTTAATGTCAATTAGAAAATCGGCCATCCCTGTTTGCTCTCTGATCCACATTGCTCCGTTCCTCTCTCATAACGTTACGGCTAGCATTTTTCCTGGTATTAACATTGCAAAACGTAGAAGGGACACGAGACGAGAAGACGACACGACAGCGCTTGTGGTGTCGTCTTCTCATCTCATGCCTTCTACGTTTTGCGGTGTTAACACATGGATAGAAAACCAACAAGCTCAAGCTGCTAACCTAACCTTTTTAGTTCCATCGTCCTTTGCACGGTCCTTAACTTGTTCTCGGGCTTTGTCAACATGCAAGTTTCTGCCCCATATGTTAGCAACGGTAAACTGCCTTGATTATGCACCTTTCTTTTCAATAACAGTGGTAAGCTCACCATCAGGATTTGGTAATGCCTGCCGTATGCACTCCGACCCATTTTTATTCTTCTGTAATTTACCTTCTCTCGAGGTTAGTCCCAGACTTCACGAGGTTAGGCCGACACTTTTATACAGCAGAACCTTCGGGATCGGCCCACATTTTCTAACTACAATATCTTCGGAATCGACGACCAAAAGTGATTAGATAGACAGCAGTAAAAAAAAAAAAAAAAAAAGACTGGTCTGAGAATCCCAAGAATGCTATTTGCATTAGAAATTTATAAATGGGCTTCTGAACTTCTAACCTTTGGACTTGATGGGGAAATTTCTAACGACCGTACTGATGACAGCATGCGAGAGTAATGGTGCGGATAACTTGCGAAGCTGTCTTAAAAAAAAGTGAGCCGGACTCTTCCTATCACGAACAACTTGGTGCAGCTTGCCTGCTTCTGTATATATTGCGACAGGAACAGCCTTAACGAAGGAATCAGCCTTAACAAAGGAAGTTCTTAACTTCCTTAACAAAGGAAGTTAAGAACTCGACACTGAATGTATGTATGCTTCCTCCATCTACTTCGTTACGCTGGCGACAACCTTTGTTGTCATCGGCGTTATGTAGTCATCGTATGGCTGTCTTCTCATTCCGCGAATCAACATCACCTGCAGGACGAATAAATTAAGTTGTCAGTCACTGCCGGAGCTTGGGCTGAAGACAAGCTTACGTATGTAATACAAAGAAAACTGGCTTGTATAGAACATGTTAATCCATATAGTGGTGCCCAAGGGTGGCCATATGTTCTGCGTAACGAAACAATAAATACCTGCAAATATACAGCAGGCTCATACGTACCTCTAAAATACACAGACCAGCAAATATTACAAAGCACAAAATTCAACGGTTTCATGTGCCGTAATGCAGCCCTAAGACCTTGTCTAAAGGACCATGCACACTTGAGACGTGGCGGACTGACTCAACACCGGTCAACGTGGCTTCATTAAGGAAGCTTACCGCGGGCGTTGGTCTTACCATACCAGAGCAAACAGACTAACCACAATCAAACAATGACGCCATCAACATCCCACCATCACCTTGTCTGTCGCGACCCATTATCCATCGTCCAGTAGCACCAGGCAGGGGGCCAGAGTTCAATAAATATATATCTTTCGCTGAACAACGAGACGGAGAAATGCTCATCCATTAGCAATTTATGACGAGATATTTGTTTTCTGTTCAGTTTCAGTATGTAGTGAAGTTCTTTGAAAGGAGTCTAGTTGCTCTAACTGTAGGTACTGCAACACATAATGTTTATATTCACGTCGACATCTACACCACAGGTACGTGACATTACCAGCCAGGCTCTTCTGGCTAATAGAGCGAGTTATGCTACGTATTGTATATGAAATATCCAACTGTACGTTTTCGTTTCTGAAGTTCTGTAGAAGTTTAAATTCTCATGAGAACATGCATATTTGACTGGTACTTGTGTCTACCATCATCTCCGAGACAAGTATAACGTTACCCGAAAAAAAAAACAAACATCTTTTCGCGCGCTATAGGAATCGGTTACTAAAGTGGCATCTGCCAACGTTTTTCGAAACACATTTTAGTATGACTTTTTCTATTGTAAATATTTAAATGTGCACATAGATTTTTAACCAATAAAGTGATATGCAACTGCTGTTTAAACACAGATGATTGGGGAGTATTGGGTGCTTTTATTCTCGTTGTGATTTGTTATTGTCACGTTGTTGTGACGTTGAAGAACAAGAGTGGGGCAGCGCAAGTCATGAAACTAACTGTTTATTGGGCGAAGATGTGCCCAGCAAAACAGGTAACGCTAAGTACAATCATAGCTGCGAGCACACTCGTCCATCTTCGAAATTAGATATGTGGATCAGACGCATCTCCTATGCCTACATGTGTCAATGAACCTTCCAGCACAGGTTCCAGTGTAATAGCTGGGGCTCGCGCAGGTTCTAGAATGTACATCACTATTCGCGTCGCGCACACAACCTGATCAGACAAGGTTCAGCGACAACATAGGCAGCAGATAGTACTGATAGCACTCAAGAAACTTCCGGTACAGAAAGACACGTGTTACGCTGAGTGGTAACCTTGAACACTTCTTGCTCGTGAAAGACCGTCATAGGAAAAGATAAATAAGTACGCGTGGCATTATTTTGCAAAACACAACTACACGTGACATTTCCCGGGCTACCCTGTGGTCAAGGGAGGCAACACGAATAAGGATGTATAATGTCTTTATGACTCGTTGTTTACATGCAAATTCATTCTGAGTGACAAGAGTGAAGGTTACAGGACCAAGTAGAAGTGAAGCTACCAAACATATTAGACATGGCAACGTAAGCAACTGGTTCTGTTTTATTAGAGCTATGCTAACAAAAAACCGGCTCAAGTTTTGGACTACACAAGCCACAGTCAGTAGACATTCCGGTGCCTGTGTCCCGACCCACTGTGGCGCTCAATCGGGTCACAAAGCCTTAAGTTTGTTAGTTGGGGAATTATTCCATGATTCTGTGAGAGAGAAGGCAACCCGTACCTCGGAGTGTTCTCCGTGGGATGGCACCATCTCTGTGTCACTCAGAGCATTGCTGCTGTAGTTTTCGTGATCGATATAATCTGGCTATACTTAATGCACTGTGCATCAAGATGCAAGTTCTGCGACAATGCGTGTGCAAGATGTTAGCTACATATTACAGTCGCTAGTAGACGAGCAGTATCGATACGACCAGTTTAACATCTATATTAAGATGGCCTAATGCACAGATCCTGCAGTAATTGGATGGCAGCGAGCGGCATTGCAGCCCTTTCTTTATTCGGCATTCCTTGAAGACCATGGACTGTGGTTGTACGCCGGGCACGAACCTCGTCTCCGGCGTGAACACAGTGATAACGTTGTCTCACCGTCGGTATGGTATGGTGAAACTTTCAAGAAGTCCTGCAGATCGTGAGTCTTCACGAAGCGGGCCGCTCCCACGTGGGAACCGGAAGGCCGAGCCTTTCGGCCGCATCGTGGGCCTGCTGGACAGCCCAGAGTTGGTCAGCTAGAAGAGGGCTGCGGAGAACCGCCTCCCATCTGGCCGAGCTGTTAGCGATGATAGAGCGTGACCGGGCACACCGCCAGAGCATATGGTCTAATGTGGCTATATCTCCACAATCGTGGCAGGTAGCGTTGGTGTAAGTATTCGGATATATTTTATGTAAGAGCGACGGATTCGGATAGGTATTCGTTTGTAGTAGACGGAGCGTTAATGCTTGAGCTCTATTGAGGCGCGGATGAGGAACAAAGTAGGTTCTACGGCTTACATAGTAGTGTCTAGTAATCTCGTTAAAAATCTCCTTAAATCCTTAATCTCCTTAAAATCTCCTTAAATCTCCTTAAATCCTAAATCCTTAAAATCTCCTTAAATCTCCTTAAATCCTAAATCTCCTTAAAGATAAATAGGTCAGCAGCATAAGAAGGTGGCACCATCACTGTGGTAACTTGCAGTGAGTAGATGCTTCGGATCATTGTGCTGCTCGTTTTTCCAATATTCAACTGTAGATTATGGCAACTGGTAATATCAACACGTCCTAGTGACAGCGAAGAGCGAGAAACACTTCCAGAAATGTGAATTCTGAAATTATCTGATCTTCAGCATCTTTAAGCTACAAAAGCTAATAATAACAAAGAAGAGGTACACTGAAGAACGTTTGTACTGCAGTTCCGATAACTGAGTTGTTTGCTAATAGCTAATAACAAACAAACGACGCTTAATAGCAGACGTTTTTGCGTGTTCAAGCAAGATATTGCCATGGGAAACCACGTGGTTGCTAGGTGGAGTGCGAAATTATTAGCAAAATCAAATACATTAGGTGTTGTCTGCTGACCACGTTGCATTTGTGACCTGATGATGAATAAAGTAACAACTGACTAAGGCTTGTTCACTCTGACTGAACTGAAGCGCCCCCTGGTGATCGAGAATAACGCTGAACGCATGGCGCGCACTATACTTGTTATGATAAATACGCCGCGTTTCCCTCCAACTCTCCGCTAATACCCCACCAGACTGGCGCTACGGAAACGCCGTTTGGAGCATTTCGGGCACGACACACCGTAACACGGCTGACACGAGAACGTACTCTGGCCTTAATTAGAGACGCGAGCAATGCGCACCTCCAGCTCGGGGGCGGCGCAACCCTCTTTCCCCTTTCGTCCGACGCTGCGTGCCTGCGTCGTATATTATGAGCATGAATATGAGGTGGGAACCAGGCGTTCGCATCCTAAACAACTGTGTTAGCGAGGAACATTCCCGGCGTGGTGGTGGCCGTTTTCCACGATCGGCTTTGACGACATCGCTTGTTGGGAAGTCACATGGGATGTGACGGAAGCTACTCTGCAGCACGGCTGGGCAAAGATACTTTGCAACTGTGTAATTATACGATAGAATGTACTAGGACAACAAGTATTTCAGATACAGATACAAGATACTACCGCAATTATTGTATCCGATACCATACTTTCCATTTGTATCTTGAGATACTTCGATACGTTCGCAATTTCTTATTATATATATG
The DNA here is from genome assembly GCF_023375885.2 of Dermacentor andersoni. Classification (NCBI taxonomy): domain Eukaryota; kingdom Metazoa; phylum Arthropoda; class Arachnida; order Ixodida; family Ixodidae; genus Dermacentor; species Dermacentor andersoni. The sequence continues at coordinate 24,409,401 of NC_092815.1, forward strand.
TATATATAATATAGCAGTAACGCACATGCAAAAAAAAAAAAAAAACGTTTGCTTGGAAATCTTTTAACTCCGACCAGTCTTGTTTTATTTGAATTAAATGTCGGTTATTATGTTTTAACGTGATAGCGTTAAGGGCCCCATGTCGCAGAAAATCCGAAGCAGGCGGAGTTGTCCGTGAGCGAAAATTTCCGTATGTATTTAGGGATATGTATTTGCCACGCCTTGCTACAGGATATACAGTGTATGCGGGTTATATCGCCACACCATTGTGTCACTAAAGTTGCTCATACATTATCTTACATTGTTGACAAACTTATTCCTCGGAATTTTGAGAGTGACAGCCCACAAACAAAACAGCGACAGCGCATGCATTTTATATTAAATATTCTCAGATATTCTCAGACTTAAATATGACAAGTGCGAAACCATAACAGAAACCTGAAAATTATGAATTTCTTTTTGGCATGGCTGTGCACAACCTTTCGGGATCAGCCCACACAAAAGGCCGTGCTTCTACCAGAAAGCTCGCTTTCATGAGTAGCGTTTGGTGCCAACGTTTTCCGGTTAACATTACGGTTACATAAGCTGTAGTTGGCGAGAAGCATAAAAAGCAGTCAGGAACCTTTCAATGCTGTCGCGTTCCACTCTTGAAGGTGAAGCTTAAGCATCCTACAAGTTTTTGTCTTACTTGCTCAAAGTATAATATTTTCATTCCCAAGCAATTTATTGGGGTTGCATTAGCTAGCTAATATGAAAGCTCTTTATACGCTCCGTTGTCAGCTGTTTTTGCTTGTCGCTTTTGTAATTGATGGAAGTCGCTGCTCTGCTTGCCGACCAGCTAGCGGGTGGCCATCTAATTACGAGAACGCCAATAAGAAGCCTCTGCACGATGGCGCAAATACCACTGTGGAGTTTTACCTCGTGTAGGAACGTATTACCCTTTACGAATTACTAGATCACCGGACAGGTGTACAGCAGCTACCAGGCTGGTAGCGACATTTTTGTGACACATCGTGTATGCATAGAGCACATAAACCTGCAATGATCCTTCACATTCTCGTTATCTCATCCTAACCTCATTACTTGCCCTCGCTGGAGGGCCCTGGTGGAAAGATAAAAGAATGTCGCTGCTTTTAGTTTTATTCAGGTGACTTAGTGGCAGTATTATCAGCTTGAGAAGCGGAGTTCAGTCAACGTTTGTAGTTTCGCACGGTGATGTTGCGATATCCAATATCTTGTACCTTAAGCTACACGACACATTCTTTCATATACCGGAAATACAGATACTGATATATATCTTGCCCGACGTATCATGATACAGGTACAAGATTCCCCAAGAGTATGTAAGATGTATCTAAGATACATGTATCTTCGATACTGCCTAGCACTACTCCGCAGCTATTGCAAAGATCTTCCCTTAATGATGCTCTATGCGTCAGCAGCCCTCGTTTAGTATATTTCTAAGCATCCGTTAGCCTTGTCATATCACATATACTTTTTGTATTGTGATCAGATGTCGGCCATCACGGATAGCGAAGGATTGCATTGCCTCACTCATTTTATATGTGAAAGGTAAAGAAAAACCCAATGATGTTCCTACTTTTGTTACGGAATCACCGAAGCACAAATTATTGTAGGGTGTAATATTCCCGTCAGCGTGTGGGCCCTGTTATATTTAGGCTGCCCACGTCGCCAAGGTCGGTAGGTTCCCACTCTGCATAGTTCGTGCGCAACAAATCGATCCACCATTTGCACTGACATGATCAAGCCTTCTTCATTTAGGCCGTGGGTGAGGGTGCGTGGTTTTCAGCTGACTTGAGGGTTGTACTCACACGTTGAGCAATCTACCTTCTCCTTTGAAAGATGTGGCGTAAGACGCATATAGTTCCGTTTCTATTCCCTAACTTACAACTCCCTTTATGTATAGTGCGCCCGTTTGGCGTTATGAGTGCTCCCTCACCGAGGTCGCTATCTCCACTTCTCCGCGGCGCTTCTGCTTAGAACTCCTGCCCTTTCACCTTGACTACCTTTCAGCTTAATAATTCGTTATAAATAAGTATGCCCAGTGCAATAGAGAGAGATGGAGAGAGATGGAATAAAAAAGAAAGATGGAGGGTGATGATGGACAAGAATAACTACACGTATAATGCTATCCGGCAACACAGCAGCCTAATTAGCGATTTGAGGACAGTACTATGTCACGCAGGAATATATATGACGGGCCGTACTTACCACATCTCGAGTTGGGCCAAAACAGTCTTCTGCGAATTGCTGCCTGATATAATACTCATCCTCACGTAAGGAATGTTTGAAAAGGGAATGCGCGTTTTAAGGAAGAAAAGAATTTTCGAAATGGAGCAATTCTTGCCTCTCATAGAATTATTGTGTTTCTTCTTCAGCGCAAATTACCTGGCTGTAAAAAGTTGACTAAGAATAAAAAAATTTTGAAACTCAGAAAACTATAACTACCTCGCCTAGATTGAAATGTGGCATAAATTGTCCTAAATCGTTTCTCAGTCGGGCTTAATTCACCGATTTCTCGCAAGAACGTTTATGCTTAATGTTTTCATTTTCATAGTCATCGCACTTCCCCGCATTTGTTTAGCAGATAAAGCGCCTAAGTTGAAAGTTTTCTTCACGAAGTCACTGTCATTCTTATATTGAAGGCAACAAGAGATCTATAAATCTAATAAATGGTTATCAAATGCCATTCAAACATCTTTTTTTAGAAGAGAAGGACGAGGATGAAATAATTTCATCTAGAAAAAAAAAAGCGAAAAACAAGAGCAAGCCTAGTTCTTCCCACTTGCACCAACTAGGGCGTCCTTAGCTCGGGATTCCTACAACCTTAGCAGTCTTCCAGGCACCAGACTGCGCTGGTCACGCGGGCCCAAGCTGGAAAGCAAGGCCTTCTACTGTTTGGCTGTGATCGAAGTACAGCCTGAGTTAAAGCATCTGGCAACTTTTTTTTCACAATGGTCGCTATCTGCTGAAAATGTTTCCCAACAAACAATCGTAGCGACAGTTTTGGGTTGGTATACGAAGCACGTTGAAAGCGTGACAGGCCTGCGATGGCGAAATACAAGATGGTTGGAACTGTCACTTCGATGCGGCACTCCAGAATCCACGGAAATTGAAGCCGCGTTGATACGTTTTTTCTCAAGGTGTTTTTTTTTTTGCTTGTCATATTCCTCGCGTATGTGTTTGTGTCCTTTGACTCATTTGGAGTTAACCGACCAAAAATAAATAAATAAAAGCGTATCAAGATGCAACCAGCTCGGGATGGTATCAAAATTGAAGCAGACGTATTCTCCTAGAGAAGGTGCTCTACAGGGAAAGTGGAACAAACAGTCAGAATGGGGGACCAGAAGAAGAGATGGTGGGTGAAGATTGGAAGAAGTGAGTTGAAGAAAGGGGAAGGTAATTGACGCTGCAGTTTTCTTGTGTGTGTTTGTTGCTCGTTCTTTGGCGTGGCCACTCAGAACGAACGCAAAAGAACGACCATCAAAATCCGTCAACGCAATAAGCGCGGGGTACCCACAGAGCGCAACAATGACGACATTTCCACCAAATGAATTCTCTCCTCGGAATAGTTAGTTTTCCAAAAAGCAACAAAAAAGCGAAACTCGAGAATAGCGTTGTAAAGATCGGCGTAGTCGTTAATACCATGAATTGGCATGTGTAGATCGTAAAACTCGAATACAAAAATTTAACGACGAAACTTGCCGTTGCTGTAGCGTGGCGCAATCAGACAAAGTACACACGCACAAAGAGAAAGAGAAACGACATTGTAACGTTTCAAAGTAGGCTGCACAGAAGCAGAAAAAACAAACGAAAAGGAAACGGGGCTTCGAGCGACGCGTGGCACAGCGACAAAACCCGAGCTCAAATGCCGTGTCTTGAAAATGCGGAACTGAAGCAGCGAGTTAGTTGGGCGAAATAAGGAAACGCGCGGGTTAGGGGTAGGTTGCATGTGCAGATATCAAATGGACTGAGAAGAGATAAGACAAAACTTCGCGCCAAACGACGCCCCACAAGGAATACAATGTTCGCGAACGTCCGCTGCCAATGCCGGGTGAAACTCAAGGCATGACCAAAAGTGACGACATGTAGCGGCAGGGAAGTGGGCGCGAGGTCTCGCATGGCCACTCGTCAAAATGACAGCCTCCAAGGGACCGGGCATGGCCTGATTCCGGTCACGAAATTAGAAATGACTTTTCTAGGAGTCTCTTTGCTGTGGTGAATCGTCAATTTCCTCTTCTTTTTCTCCTCGCAGACACGCACAGACACTCCTCAATCTGTATTAATATTTGTTTCATTTCTCATAGGCAGCCTTGGCATTATTTTATTTGGCAGTTACCGTAATGTATTAACATCGCACATATGATCGCTTACCAGATATCAGCAACACCCTCTGAACACATTAACTCTTATAAAGGTGCAAGTTGTCGCATAATCTTTAGGAAACCGGCTGTCAGATGGAGACAGAAGTGCAGCAGCGTGTGAGATTTCGCTGCAGGACACGGGCACGACCGTTGAGGTGTTCGGAGGAATGCGAGTGTCGGCTTGGACAAGTGGTCCCCTCGAAAGCGAAGAATTGCCGGTGAACAGCGGCGAGAGTTCTATTTTGGCATGTGCGCAATGAATAACGGCATTGTGGCGTGAGAGAAAATTCCAGTCGAGGATAACGTCATGAGAGCACGAGGAAAGGATGCGTATTCAGGCATGGTTGACCGTAAAGTACGGGATCGAAGTTTCACAGTTGTCGTTTTTGGCTGAAGCAACCTCCACCACTTGTAAAGACGTTTATTAGTCACCGGCGTTTGGGACCGACCGTTAGAGCAGGGCACGGACTCTCAGCACGAGCGGCGTCTCCAGTCAACAGCGCCGGAGGTCTTGACCCACTATATAGAAAGCGCTGGAGAGGATGGCCCGCTATAGCGTGCCTCGTCTTCGCTACAATTTGCACGTTAATGAAACTAGCAGTGCTTAGAGCACCGTGAAGGCACCTGTGCCACCAGATTCGAAACTTGGCGAGGTTGTAAATAGCTTAAATATTGCGCTTTCTGAATGCTGTTGTGGAGCTTTTAATGTATTCACGAGTGTTCAGTCAACCATTTCGGCTATCATGCAGGTTTGACGCATACTTAACTGGGAAATGATCGTTTGATGGGGAGTAACGCCCCACTGTACCACAAGGGCTTTGGTAGATGTCGTATTCCAGGGTTTCGGAATAATTCGGAACGCACGGCGTTCTTTGAGGTGCGCGCAGTGCATGCATCACGACCTTTTTTAGGCACTGCGCCGCCATCGCAATGCATCTGACATGATTGGGAGTCGAACCGGTGACTTTGTGCCCCTTAGCCGAACGCCGCAGCTACATAGCCACCACACCCAGCAACTGGGAACTTCTTTCTGCTTAGTCAATGTACGAATATCTAGCTTCAATGCAATCAATAGGAAACCGGCGGCTTTCGGGACAGGCAGTGAGAACATTACATTTAGCCCCATGCTAGCATCATTGTCTGTGAAATTGTTCTAAAAAAAACTGAAAGAAAAAACTTTATACTGTCTGCTGTCGTGACACTTCGGCTCCTGTTACTCTCTGAATGGCCGCTATGGGACACACGGTGACCTCACGAAAATGTCATACACAAAACCTTCAGTGGCTTTGTTGTAGCGCTGCTAAGCACGAAGTCGCGGGATCGATCGACCCCGGCCACGGTGGCCGCATTTCGATGGGAGGCGAAATGTAAGAACACCCGTGTACTTAGATTTAGGTGCACGGTAAAGAACCCCAGAACCCACTGCGGTGTGCCTCATAATCAGATCGTAGTGTTGGCACGTAACAGCCCAAATTTTTATTTTATTTAACATAACCATTCGGCTTAATAATTACAAGCAAGGAGAGCTACGACAACGATAGAATGGAATACGAGGAGCAAGAAGCTGTACCTTCGGTGAGGCACTCTAGTTTATGTAGACATCCAAAGCCACTATAAACGTAAAAAAAAGAGGACTTGTTAAAAATGTAGTGCTTTATCCCTGTAGTTCGCTGGAATGCGCCGAAGCGGCTTCGTAGCTTAACTGAAGAAAAATTTAGCTAGATAAAGAGAAAACGTAAAATACAAAGCTGAAGTTAGCGGCAGAATTGTTCGCAAGCACTCAGCGTGTGCCAAATAATTAATGTTGCTCGGCCTAATTAGCTTAATGGGCAGCGGCGCTTAATTAATACGTTTTCCTTTCCCCATTTGGATCGAATGCTTTATCTGCCAGTGGCCTTGCTGCAGTGCGCTGTTCGTATGAAATTTGTTGGGTAACGCCAGGCGTAAAAAAGTAAAGAAGGACGGAAAGTTATCGCTGAATCTAAGTGTTTCGTATTAGCCTTTATGTCTGGTCTATTGCGCGCCCGATGGAATACGCAACAAGTTTGGGAGGCTCGTATTCGCGACTGCAATTTAAAAACATCACGCAGCAACCCATCTGGGAGTTGTTTAAGTAGGCGTAAGCCTTGTGCCACTTGCTCATCTCCACGCAGCCCGGTGTCATTATTAATGGTATGGAATTTGATCGGACCAGAATAAACGACAGCGCTGCGGCGACACGAACTATTGCGGACGGCGGCGCAAGGTGAATTGATGAGGCAAGCAGACTAGTGAAGGTGGCGGGGACAGATGCGCTGATGACGTGACGATGGTTATGATACTCAGTGAAAACAGTGAATAGGCAGTGTCAATACAGGGCCAGGAAATACCTTGGTATATGGATAAATGAAGGCAAGGGATTTATGGAAAGACAGGAAAAAACAATAACAGTAAAGGGGAAGAGAAATGCGGCCTTAATTAAACACAGAGCGCCATTGGGATACAATAGGTACGAGGTGCTCCGGGTATGTGGAAAGGTGTAATGGTTCCAGGACTTACATTTGGAAATGCGGTTGCTTGCTTGAAATCAGGGGTACAATCAGGGCTCGATGGCAATTAAAGTCAGTGCGACGCCTCGCATTGGGGGCTCACGGGAAGACTACAAATGAAGCTGTGCAGGGTGATATGGGCTGGGCAAATTTTGAAGTCAGGAAAGCTCACGGTAAAATTGATTACGAAGAATGACTGAGGAATATGGAAGAAAGTAAATGGGTTGGAAGAGTGTTCAGGTATTTGTACAGGAACGACGTTGATTCACAGGGGAGGGAATAAACTAGGAAGCTTACCAGCAAGTATGTGGCCTGTATGGTAAGCAATACGGCAACAAAGAACGTCAAGCGGAAAGTCGGAGAGGCTAAGATAATTTCATGGGTGGCGGCAATGGAAAAGAAATCTGCTATGTGTAACTACCGAAGAGGAAAAATGAAATAGAGAAGAACGAATTTATTATAACCGAAAGAGAAGTTCTTTACTTTTCGAAGCGAGATAAGGACGCCTTAGAACACGCACTTAAACAGCGAGATAAAGCAAGGAAGAAGAAGCATGTGCTTGCTGCGGCAAAGCTAGGGAAACGATGGAACATGTTTTATAAGAATGTGAGGATGTCTGTCCAGCGGTCAATTTGGGCACCTCTGGCCTCCTTGAAGCCCTTGGGTTCAGCAAACATGTAAAACATGTAAAGATGTCCGTAATAGAGATTAGTAAGAGACGATTGGACGATTGATGGAAGAAAAGTAGGGAAACGACAAACAACAGAGGCGTACAAAAACAAAGTTCACTATAGGGGTTCAGAAAGTTTGGTTAATGGGAATTTATCGTGGGTTTATTTTCTTCCTTTTCTTTATTTCTTTTTTAACATAGGTAGAACATTAGGAAATATAATAACAAGAGCTTGGTGCCGCAACCCACCACCCCGTTCCAAAGCGCACGCTCATAGCATCCATCCATCCATGACGTTCCGATCATTATAAGTCGTTATCACTCTTTGGCGCCTTATCCATCCACGGCGAACCATTATCAACTGTGGTGAATCGTGCTCCGGCGGTGGCTGCGTATGGCGCGGCCGCGAAGGCCCTATCTTGAAAGGGATCTGCGATGGGGACAGAGTGCGCCGACTGCTGATAGCTTCGTGTGCGCCGTGTTCTCGTCGCTTAGTTCGTGTTGGAACGAGACGCGCGGGCCCTATCTTGAAAGCAATGTGCAATAGGGGCAGACTGCGCCGAGCACTGATAGCTTCGTGTGCGCTATATTCTCGTCGCTTAGTTCGTGTTGAAGCGAGAGGCAGTACGAAGCTGAATTCGCTCGCTGCGGCGAGCGAACTTTTTCTTGTGTACCTCGTTTTTTTCCTGTGTTCGTCCTTCCATACGCGCAACTCTTCCTAACATAGCGGACCCTATCTTGACAGGGATCATCTTACAAGACGGACGGACAGACGGGCGGACTTGTTTCCTCGTTGGGTCGGCATAGAAATTCTTACGTATTAAAGAAGGCAGGCGTTCACGAAAGAAGAAAATCAGCTATCGTTATGAGCTTGCGACGTCTCTGGCAAAGCTGTAAATGGTGACCTCCCAAAGGCAAATTCGTCTGAATATATCTCGGGGGGAATATACTTGCACGACCACTCAATATGAGCCCTATTAGCAATGTTCTGTTAACACTTCGATGACTAGAAGTCGGGGAGGGGGAAGAGGATATTTGCTGGCAGAAACAAGACACGTTGTTTTACTTTGCGATGTAAAAAGATTCGTAGAGCGTTATCAAAAACTCAAGAATATATCTGTCGTCAGGAACTACCAAAATCTCAAGGCGTATCAGAAGAATGAGTGAAAGCGTAACAAATATTTCAAGAATGCACTGCATATCAATTGCTGAAAACAATATCAGTGAAAGAGATAGAAAGAAATGAAAGGCATGGAGGTTAACCAGAAAATAGTATGGTTTCTTACCCTGCACCGGTTGAAGTGAAGGGAAACGTAAATCGGCGCACAAAATTCGGAAGCGCCACAGCTAACACTGTCAATCTCACAGACCCGTACAGTGCAGGGAGCGAAATAGCACTCTATATACCTTTAGTGCATTCTTGCCTTGTGTCCACTGTGCTAATATGCTTTGTTGTAGCCGTGGCCGGCTTTCGGGTGTCTCTAGCACGGTGCCCAGCATTTGCCTCTCCGAACTATCACGCGGCAAGATGCGTAGAAAAGGTGCGATTGTTTCATCGCAGCGGCAAGTGTTACAGGCCAGAGAGGACATTGCCCTACATAAACTTCTATCTTTCTTGGTACGAAGTAATATCCAGGCACCGCGCATTGCGATCCATTTAGATTGTGGCAGTATCGGCGCCACTAATTGTCAAAAGTGGGGCTACTCTAAAACTGTCCACCTGACTACCATCTATGGATCTATGGTCCACATCACAGATCCCGTCCTGGACTTTCTTTAATACAACGAAATATACATGTACGCATAGCATAATTAACTAGTTTTATGCTGCATGAAAAACTTTCAAACTGAAGAAAGAAAAAAAGAGCAAGGAAATCTTCACACTCTAACTACAGTGCAAGCGTTGTAACGGCTCGTCTTGCTCTTGCTATATGTGAAGAACTGGCAGTGGTGAGAAGAAAAATAAAAGCGATGCGTAGCAGTCGTCGAGCTACCAAGCTGATGGCATACGAATACGAACAATATTTGGCCCAGATGTTAAAAAGAGCATTGTCCAGCGAATTGGCATATTTATAATTTTAAGAATTATCAGAATGTGTTGCAGGACTTTCCTAACTTTTCCTTTATATTAGTGGGCTGTGCGCAGAATTTTGCCAGCTTGTAGTACTGGGCTGTTTTTAGTTTACTCAACAAATAACTTGCTGTGCAGAGAATGTGGGGTGGTTCGGTGTTAGTGGACGCTAGCTTTCGCGTTTTAATGTGTTAGCTTGAACTAAAAAGCATTTTACGTTCATGGCCATATCGTATTTTGTCAACAATTATCGTATTTTTGCAATGATTCCGCATGTCGATACGCGGATGCAGAAGCTTTTTTCCGTGTGAGTGCAATCTCACGTGCAGGATCTGGGCATCAGACCTTGACAGCAGCCACGTGGCTTGACACCGCGAATTCAATGTATCAGTCAACCATAATTATCGCAGTGTGCAAAGGTTGCACGCTTTATGAAAACAACGACCACACTATATTTAATGCGTTAGTATCAGGGGTGTGAAAGTGGAAAAAAGTGTACGTTTGTGAAGTGTGGGAAGCCGGTCACATGTTGTCGATGTGTTAGAAGGGTTTGGGTGCGGGCTAATTGGTACAGTTCATTCATATTTAAAACAATGCCAAAAAACACGGACAAGGGAGCGCTCATCCTGTGTCCTCCCTTGCCCGTGTTTTTTTGGCGACGTTTTGAATATGAATTGTCGATGTGGAGCGCGAATCTCTCTCTCTCTCTCTTTATATATATATAGTCAGCATTATTCATACGCTTGATCTTGTTGACGGCGTCGACAAAACTTTCAAATGTGGCCACGGATGCTGCAATAGTAGCAAACAGGTCGAGGTGGGCTCCAGGCGTGGTAAGACTCAAGCGGTGGTGGTCTGGTTGTGAAAGGATTCAGGCAAATGTGCAATAAAGGTGCCTGCTGTGGTGGCTGCTGGAACAGTGGCACTATAGAGAGAACTTGAGGGTAAGATGGTGTAGGTGTGGAGTGTGGGCTACTCGGCACTTGGCCAAGTCATGGCAGCTACGACGTGGCTTTGCCGGATTTGAAAGGGATGAGTATTCTAGCCCTGTACCACAACGTCGGCGCTCCTACTACAATTATCCACGACGTTCCCCACCTCTGCAGGAATTCAACACTGCCGGTAAATTGTTTCCCGTGTCGCCACTCCCCATCACCGATACGGTCCTCCTTTTCCCCCATTCAACCGGCTGCGTCGACCTCGGATCACAGCTCAGAAAAGTAAATAGTGCAGCTTCAGGAGGGAAAGATGCAACCTTCGGAAAACATGAAACTGCCCCGGAGCGCTCGTCAAATGTACTTTTGGTGTGTGGTGACACGGGTGCATCGCTTTCCGTTATTAAAGGGACACTAAACGCAAAGACTAAGTCGACCTGGAATGTTTAAATACCTTTCCAGAAACCTCGCAACGCTTGTTTCGTGCCAAGAAAACTTAGTTTACGAGAAAATTGTATCTGAAAGGTGCAAATACCTTTTTTCAAGTTCGAACCTCCCGCCACCCAACCGGGGCAGTAGTGACGTTGCATACGCCGTCACCGCCCTGTCATCGGTACCGTCGGAAAGTACAACGGCACCCGACAGACGGCGGCACCGAGCCAAGACAGAGTGGCGGATTCACCGCTGCCGCTGCTTTTTGGTCAAGTGGCGTATACCATTCGTGCATCCCGCGACATCACATTGAAGTTGAATTCTCTGCTACATGCAGTTTATGAGAGTTTCGCGAGCCAGCAAAACCAGCGCAGCACTACGCGATCGGGAAAGTACTGAAACGCGAAAGCGTGGGCGACGCAGAGTCGAGTGAAAACGAAACCTTTCGACCACCCGCGTCGTTGTCAACGGTAATTTAAATGAGTTCTTTTTTTCTAAACATGAAATGGAACTGGACAAGTAGCGTTTTCTTTCATGTTATAATACAATACGAGTATGTTTTTTCAACGAGTAGGTGAGTAGTAGTGACAGAATTTGACTGAAAGTCATCGGGCAAGAGCTTGAATGTCCCGGGGGAGTCTCCAATGATGTCCTGCATTTACCTCAATTTCTCGATTATTAAGGCTCTGCTCGAGATAATATTGACGCCTTAGAGATTCTTGAGCCCTAATCTATTACTTTAGCTTGACTTAGTATTTGCCTTTAGTGTCCCTTTAATACTGACCTGTGTTCTCGCTTGCGAAAGGTGAAGACACCATATAGACCTCAGACTCTGCCCAGGCGGCGCTGCGGAAAATCCCGTCACCAGCGCCCCCATCGCAGCCTTGGCGCTGAGTAGTGCAAGGAGAGCTGTCCGCAAGCGAAGGTGCATAGGCCACAATGGACCCTTCTCTTTCGTTTGTGTTGAGGCACGGTTTTCTAAAAATCAAGGACCTGGAAAGCTTCTTCCGCCCATCCACGCTTCGGAAAGGAAGCTCAGCAGGACGAAGTACGTGTACAATATAAAATAAAATCTCAAGTGTTGTTTCGGCGTGCTGCAAGTCGCAAGTACAGAGAGCATCAGGTTTGTCTATAGGCATATCGCCACAAAAATCTAAGCATTTCATATTGGTTCATATTGAATATGTCCTGAACACAAGACTTCAGTATCTCCTATATTTTTATGTATTTTATCGTAATGTTTTATCTCGCAACTATTTACAGAGAGTAAATCCTTTCATAGCCTTTTCCAGGGCAGCAAACAGAAAACGTTTTCCAAGGCAGCAAACAGCATGCGATCATAACGAAAGTAAGCTTCCTACAGTGCCTACGCGCTGCATCTTTCTTTCTCGCAGGAGCAACAGCATCGCTCAGTACCTTAATTTGAACTTTTCGCAGACGCTTCGAGCGACAAGCATGCACAAATAAACGTAAATAAACGCGACATTTTTTTCCTTTCCACACGTGCGTTACTTCGCAATTACTCATCTAGTGCTCCTACAGCAACTTTATTTATTGCTCACATTTGGAAAACGCAGTCGAGCAGGCTCAGCACATCGCGAAGCGTGCTTGTTGCATCGACGCAGGACACACAATATACCTAAAGTAGAAATGAGCTCGCGATACAACGATGCTCTAGAACAGAATTTTGAATTCATAAGCGAACCAAAATGTTTGGTTAAGCTGACCTGCCAAATATCTCCGTTTCACTTGTTGAGTCAAGCGGAGGCGGATCTCTGTTAAAAGGTGGAGATATCGATGGCACATAAGCAGGATGGTTCGCAACGTTGTTTTTTCTGTTACCAACGAATTGGCGGCTGCAGATTCTTGAGTTTCTGAGATTCTGAGATGCTTGATATTCTCCGTCAGGGCTACTCAACACAATTACAGAAGAAGAAAGTTGTCGCACTTTCTCATGCGAGCCGCTGTGTTGTGGGGAACGCTAGTAATCCGATTACCCAACAGGTTGAACAGCCCGTATCCAGCGCTCTCTCCTTTCCCCTTCATACGATCGCGTTGGAAATCGGTAAAACTAAACGTTGTTGTTCCGTCCTTCACGTTTATGGTAATTTACAACACAACAGTAACGTCGATTGCGGCGTTTCTTCGTAGCGCGACGAGCTATCGCGGTTGCCGTCGTTTCCGCCATCAGTCTGAAGAGTGAGCCCTATAGTGAGCCAGCAAGCGCTTTATGGCAGTTCAGCGGCGCGTCCGACTAGCGTAAAAATTCATAGCTCCCTGTCTGGGTGTTAAAGGTGCAAAACACTCGCAATATGTACCAAAATCTAGTTAAATCGTTGTTTCGCAGTCGCTAGCTGCATAGGCAACTTAGCAAGGGAGTCGGGCTTTGCACTACTCAATTACTGCCTCTTCGCAACGGCAGGTGGTGCTACGTGTCTTGCAAAACTCCAGAGTCTGACGTCCATAATGCCCATTCCCTTCGTTGTGCTAATGCAGTTCTTATTCAGCACTCTGGTGTTTGCACTGCACGTGTTTTCATTGGGGGCATCCTTCATCATATTCAGTTTGTCGGCCTGTCCTCGTGTACCCACGCATTGAATGGCGATGTGTTCCTTGCACCGAGCGGTCGCTGTATATCTGGTGGGCTTGGCATTTCTCCTAGCCTGGTGAGGTTTCACGACGGTAGAGCGTTGATCGCTGTACTTAACCCTACTTCTTCGCTAGTTGTGCTCTTCTAGGGCACCACTGTAGCTTGCGTTACTGACACCAAACCTCTTTCTCTAGTACCTCTTCACACCGAGTCACTACCTTTGTCTACCACAACTGATGATCATGCTGTGACCGCTGCATTAACGGCTGCTATAAATCCCGTTTTGACTGCAGCGCAGAAATAAGACATTTTGGCCGTACTGCAGAAACACAGTACTTTATTTGACGTTCACTCCAAGCTTCTGGGGCACACTTCCGTCGCATTGCATCGCATCGCAGCCGAAGGCAGTTCCATTGTACACCGCAGCCCGTACCACGTGTCTTCCGCTGAACGGAAAATCGTTGCGGACGACGTTGATGACATGCTCAAAAGAGGCGTCATTCGGCCGTCGTCCAGTTCTTGGTCGTCTCCTGTTTTGTTGATCCGGAAGAAAGACGGCTGTGCACGATTTTGTGTCGATTATCGAGCACTTAATAAGATCACGTGCAAAGGCGTACATCTGTTGCCTATATAATCGACGATGCCATTGACTCCTTCCAGGACGCTGAATATTTCTCGTCTAGGCCTCCGATCCGGGTATTGGCAAATGCCTATGCACGAGGCGGACAAGGAAAAGATAGCCTTTGCAATACCCGACGGACTTTACGAGTTCAACGCAGTACCCTTCGGTTTATGTAATGTTCCTGCAATATTTGAACTAATGATAGACACACTCTTACGCGGACTTAAGTGGGAGACCTGTTTGTGTTATTTAAATGACATCATTATTTTTTCTACCTCTTTTCGTCAATACCTTGAGCGTTTGAACGAAGTTTTGGCATGCATCTCTAACGTTGGACTCCAACTGAACACAAAAAATGCCATTTTGCGAGAAAGAATATTAAAGTGTAGGGCCACCTTATCAGTAAAGATCGCGTTCGACCAGATCCTGACAAGGTTGCTGCCGTGATTCGATTCCCTCGCCCCGAAAATCAAGAACAATAAAGTTTGAAATCAAGAGTTCGAGAAAAACTCATCTGGTTGGGATTGCTCATAGTCATTGTGAACAAGGCCTCCGCTTGGGAGCCGAAACAGCTAAGTTCCTTTTCTTTAATGTTTTTGGTCGGCGTCCGTTTTACCCTTGGCCAAGAAGTTTGTAGGGCCTGGCATCGTATTTCCGCTGCTTCATCAGTAATTTTGTTACCATGGCGTTGCCACAGCACAAGTTGCTGACGTTGCGGACTGCTTTGATTTGGACAGACGACTGCGAACTTTCTTTTCAAGCCCTCAAACAAGCCTTAACATTCGACGCCATCCTGTGTCACTTCGAGGAGAACGCACCAACTTGTTTGCATACTGACGCTAGTGTCCATGGGATCGGTGCTGTCCTTTTACAGCGTGATACCACTACATGAGAAAGAGAGAGAGAGAGAGTTGTTGCTTATGCCAGTCGTGCATTAACGCTGCGGAACAGAACTACTCGATAACAAACCAGGAACGCCTTGCAGTTGTTTCGGCCCCATCTTTATGTATACCACTAGACTGTCATATCGACCATCATGCATTATGCTGGTTGTCATCACTAAAAAAATTTATCTATACCCTTTGGTCGTTGGGGGCTCCGATTGCAAGAGCCCCTTTTGACGTTGCGTACAAGTCTGAAAAAAAAAAGGAACAGGATGCCGACGCTCTGTCTCGCTGCCCCGTGCTACTATTATCTTCGAGCACGTCTCTCCATTGCTCGCCACTTGTGATGAGACTATGTCTCCACTTACGTGATCACCGATAGAGGTTACTCGCACGCTATCTTCCAATCGCGGCACTCAATTTGTCTCGTCTCAACGTTCGGATCCATACTGCAAGCGCCTTATCCACCACCTGTGTGGAACTTCTCATGCACCGAATGCCAAATTACGTCGACAACTGCTACTATTTAAACTCCAAAACGATGTGCTGCACCGCTATATTTACGACAACGATGGACACCGCTAGGTACTTGTTCTTCCGCGTTCGCTGCGCACACAGGTCCATGAAGCCTTTCCCGAAGACCCATCTGCTGGCCACTTGGGCTTTCACAGAACATACAACCGCGTTAGGAGCCGTTTCTTTTGGCCAGGTATTTCTACCTTTCTGGCGAATTACGTCGCCTCTTGCGTCCAGTGTCAATAGCGGGAACGGCTGACTTCGCCTCCTGCTGGCCTTTTACAGCCCATCCATGTCCCGAGACACCTTTTACCATGATTGGGACTGACCTGGTCAGGCCTCTGCCATGACGCCAGCAGGTCATCGATAGATCGTGATGGCTGTCGACCACCTCACACGGTACGCAGGGACCGCGCCTCTACGCTTGAGTTCGGCCTCAGACGTTGCCGCGTTCTTTCTGGACGCCATAGTGCTACGTCATGGTGCACCTCCTGTAGTAATGAATGATTGCGACAAAACTTTCATGTCAACTATAATCGAAGAAGAAGTCAGAGCTTGTGGTACAGTTCATAAGACGACATCCGCACACCACCCTCAAACGGATGGCTTAAAAGAACTATTTCATCGTGCACTAGCAGATATGGTATGAATGTACACCGGGCCAAACACGAGAACTGGGACCAAATTTTACCTTTTGTGACATTTGCTCATAACGCCGCTATATAACCAACTACGGGAAACTCACGTTTCTACGTGGTTTACGGCCGTTCGCCGACATTCACCATCGACGCCCCTTTCTTAAATCCCCCAAGTGACAGCTAGGCCAATATACCGGAAGAGTTCGTCTCGAGACTTCCCGAATGTCGCCAACGTGCTCGCCTCCACACAGAAGTCGGTCAGCCACTTCGCAAGCAACGTTACGACATCTCTCGTCGTGATGTCTCCTTTCCTCCTGGAGAGACAGTGCTCCTATGGACGCCCGTTCCTACACCCGGGTTGTGCGAGAAGTTTGAATCACGCTTCCTTGGGCCCTGCATTATGACTGAACACACATTATCAATGAACTGTCGTGTTGCTCGCGTTGAGGTTTCCTTGGACCGTCGTTACCGTGGTTCGCAGATCGTACACCTTTCGCGCCTCAAACGATTCGTTCGCAGTTTCCTTCTTTGACGCAGCCTGGCTGGCCGCTTGCGCGCGCGGGCAAATTAGTGTGAGCATTATTCATACGCTTCAACTTCTCATCTGTGCATATGGATCACCACCATTTCGTGCCCCTGTGTCGTGGGGTTCTCGCCTTTTTCATCCACTTCAATTTCCATTAATTTATCGTTTCTTTATTACATTTATTAAGCACAAGTTTTCCCCTATGTTGTCCTTGGTGTCAGTGTTTGTTGGCTTCTTATGATATGACTAATAAAAATCGGGCCCCTCGGTTAATCCCCTTTCTTCTCGTTTATTACATAACGAGGGTCTCGAATCCGGCAACATTGATGCCTTCAGGTGGCATATGTGGGTTTATTGACCAGTTGCCTTCACCCAAAAAGATTGCGTTCTCGTGACGCCTGCGGCAAAAAGGACGTTCCACGTCCTCCGCCAAGGTCTGTGAGTGGTGGCGCTAGCTAACACTCCCAGGGTTCTACTAGGACACATAGATACCCAAGAAAGTGGATGGGGAAACGGCGCCGTGGTAGCTCAATCGGTATAGCATCGCACGCGAAATGCGAAGGTTGTGGGTTCGGCTCCCACCTGCGGCATGTTGTTTTTTCATCCACTTCAATTTCCAATAATTTATCGTTTCTTTATTTCATTTATTAAGCACAATTTCCCCTATGCTGTCCTTGGTGTCAGTGTTTGTTGGCTTCTTATGATATGACTATATATATATATATATATATATATATATATATATATATATATATATATATATATATATATATAAACATCGATATAACAAAGTCGGTGAAATCGGCAATTTGCTTCGGTATGTTGAAATTCGGCCTTTTATGCAAATAAGTACAGTCGCCGATCATTTCTTTTATATGGAAAGGGCTCGCGAAAATTTTGAATTATCGGGCAATCTAAAAGAAAGAAAGACAGCTCATTTCAATGAGAAATATTTTGGTAAATTTAGGACTCGGCGACGAATGCTATGGTTTCATGCCAGATACGTCGACGATATGTTCTCGGCGGTACCAATTAAGCGAAGCCAGCCACGCTTTCACGTGCACTCCGCCCGCGCGGCTGATAGCGGCGCCCGCACTGGGACGACGCTGACGCTATTGGCTGCTCGCTGGTCACTTATCTGGGCCATGTTGTTGGCGAGGGCACGAGACGGCCGGCCCAGCTGAAAACAGCTACTATTGGAGATTTTTCACAGCCGCGCAGAAAACAGTCATTCGTTTATTTTTGGGACTTGTAGGGTGCTATGAACGGTACATTCCGAATTATTCGCAAATAGACACTCCTTTAACGGACGCACTCCGAAAGGGAGCACCGAGTAGCGTGCACAGAGATAAGAAGAACGATAACTCTGTCGAAGATTTGAAAACGTTATTAGTTTCTAGCCCTTTACTTCGCGCGCCAGTCTATACAAAGAAACTCGTGGTTCATTGAGACACAAACTACAGGGGAATGGGCGTGGTACTTAGCGAGGTCGGCGAGGATAATGAGGAATATCCTATTCTCTATGCCAGCCATAAACGAACGGTAATATCGCGGAAACGCGCTCTGAAAACGCTGGAGTGAGGAAGCGCGGTAGCCCGACATCAACCCCACCACGTCTCCACAACCCACCACAGCCTTTTTGCTATCACTAGTGATCCATTCTTTCCAACTTGTAAACCAACTAGTAATCCAACTTTCTGCTATGTAACCGGCTAAGCAGCTCTTCTCTCGGAGTAAGTGAGAAACTCTGGCGCTAGCCTGATGCCTGTCTTGTTTCTCCAGTGTTGATTACAATAAACTCATTGCAGGTCACTGAGTGCCTGCAAGGTTTGTCTTTCACCTCAAGCGCAGAAATTTCTTTTATTTATTGTCCTCTCTGCGTACTGCGTGACTCACCTGAAACAAGAACACACACCACACACGAGTGCAGGAATCGCTCGGCAGTGGCCGCCATTTGCACGATCCTTCTCACTTGCGCGTCCTCGCACGCGCTGACTGCGAGAAACGGGCTATGTACGGTCTGTGCGCGTGAACGCGAACACGTGCATCCGCTGGACGCCGCCTCTGCGGAGAGTTCCCGATCCATTACTTCGCGTTAATGGCAACCGCTGGTGTGATGGGGCTGCCGCTTTCCTCTCACGCGACCAACAAACCCTTAATGGGCGTGTCTGCGCCTCCATGCTACGGCTACACTGCACGTGCTCGCCGCTATTGCACGTTTAGTTATTTACCTCTTTCTTCTGTTTGTGTGTGCGTGTGTGTGAGTGTGTATGCGCCCTCGTATGTGCGCGCGTTGCGTTTGTTTGTTTGTTTGTGCGCGTGCTTGTGGAAGTATGGGCCGTGACAAAGTCAAGGGCGGAGCACCACTCGGACCACTGGCGAGGTGTGACACGGAATATAATCGGAATATAATTGTTACGTTATCCCGGTCCAGTTGTTTTCTGACCACTGTATTGTTGGAAGGATTAGACATGCTCCAGTTTAGAATATATTATACGTGAATGGAGCTACTATGCTACTGTTTAATTTGATAAGGTATACTCCCTGCCTTCTGCTTTTCTCTTTCCTTCCCTCATAAAGCGTGAAATCAAGCTCGTTGATTAAGCGCCACACATTGAGGGAAACAGCGCTAGATGACCAGATAAGTAAACAAGAGAGTGAGAGAAGATAAAAAGAAAGAGATAAAAAATCATGAGCCATTCCACTGTGAAGGTGGATGACCTGCGAAGCTGCTTAGCAAACGACGTAGAGGTGACACAGAATTTTGAACAAAGGTATGAACTCATTTACTGTGATTTTTATATACATACGCGTGGACGACGGGACCGCCGCCACGGGAGAGCGGAAGGAAAGGAAAATAGATACGCAAGCGCTTGGAACGCCGACAAAGAGAGGGCATTGCGAACGTAGACATGGCCGACGCGGGCAAAGTGCAGTATATGCTTTTATCAGCTTAATATCTTATACGGGTTCTATTTGAACCCAAGATAGTAACTTACTTTTGCAAGTTGGCGGAATGCTTGAAGCGTGCTTTACCTCCGCCGCGGGTCGCCCCGGTATTGCACTATCTCCGGCATCGGCCCACGGATTTTGTACATGAAGAACAAAAATGCGCGGAACCCTAGCCGTCAACAGCTTCGCCGCAAGAAGTATTTTTGGACTCCGAAAGGTTCCTGGCTCAGAGCCCTAAGTACAGAGCTCTGCTGTTAACCGTTCACCCATACCTTTGGAAACGCTATGTTCAGTCCATGGCTCGATAGTTTGTGGCTTGTTGACGGTGTGGTTTTGTTAGGTTTGCTTGACCGACATTATGGTGCGCACTACTGATGATTGTGATAACGACGGGACATCCCCAGCGACTTGAAGATGGCACTTATGAAACACAAGGGCTTAGTGAAGACGGTGCCGGCGCCTGTATCAAGGTATATATTCATGTAACTGTTCTTACGCTACAACTGTTCATAAGAGCAAATACAAAACTATCATGACTTTTGATATATTCTTAGCGAATGTGACCCGCCAATAGGAAACAGATTTATGAGTGAAAATGTTGGCGAATGTAGCCCCATAAGGGTTGCTGCATTATTTTGGGAGACTTACGATAACAGCGCATGCCGAAATACAGCAAAAAGTAGCGTTATAGGCTTACTTTCAGGCTACATTCTTGTAACCAACGTCGAGCAGATGGCGTACCGAGTCGCTATTCCTGAGCGTCTCAGCCGCGCGCCCTGTTTACCTTCACGCCTTCGACAGCGGGTAGGGAGTTCATTGGATATGTGTTGAAATGCGTCCAGAGGACAGACAACACAGCAACGTTCGCGTCTAATGCCGTCAGAGACCGATGCTTTGGCTAGCTGTAGCTAACAACGGAGAATTTGTGATTTACTTGACGCATAAATAACCAGTTCCTCCTGATCGCATAGATGACAGAAAAGCCATGAAGAAAATACTAAATCAGTTGACACCAGACGTAAAACAGGAAGCCCAAATTCGCACTCGACGTCTCTCCCTCCTTTACGACCAACTTGAGTACCACGAGACCAACACGGAACCTTCACCGTAGATGATGGATCGAGCGCGAAAAAGGCACGCCAGGATGCGCCAACATCACTCAACGATTAAGGCAGGACTTCTCAGCAGAGCAAGTGTTGCGCAGTGCACCTAAAAGTATTCAGGATGCTTCACGATAAGGGCGTTGTCTGGTGTCTCCGATTTCTTGCCATACAACATCAGTATTTCTTTATGTGCCTTTTTTTCACTCATGGCGTGCGAGACAAGACCTCATCTAAGAAAATGCCTCCTGGGTTGCTTTGTCTACACGGCAGCGCAACGGGAATAACGTAACCCAAAATAACGACCAAAAGAAAGCGCTCATTCCTCCGCCGAAGCAGAGTTCTCGAAAGTGATCGATTGCTCATGCTTCTCGCACCGCGTCGAATAGCTTGCGGCCCCAATGCTATCGCACATCCACAAGCTTTCTTTTTCGATATTCTCTGCCCTTTCTTATCGCGGCGTCTTTTTCTGCGTAAGAAATTTGGACACACACGCATAGTACAGGAGGAGGACTTGTTATGACAGCGTATCACAGGAGACATTTACTGCACATTACTCTTGTGCAACACTGCCAGAATGTAGGCTAACGTGAACTGACTACCCTACGTGTCTATAGCAGGGAAGCACAATATTACCTAACTGTATTGTAGTTTTCGCACTTGTGTCTTAATATAATCGTGCGACAATATTTGGACATGGTAAATAAGCTATACCAGATACTCTTTCTCTGTTCATTGCGACGGTGATGTTTATCGCGGTCTTTCTGAAAACTGTTTCAGGGCTTCTTCAATTTATTCAGCTGACAGAAAGCGCCAGTATTAAAGGAATTCCCCGGCTTTAATGCGAAAACATTATGTGGCGCATGAAACGGAAAATCCGGCGCAGATTGTACAGGAGGTCCCGCGGTTATATATAGAATCGCTCGCGCGTTTGTCGTCGTCTTTTTCCACAGCTGGCTCCGATGCGGCTCATCACGTCAGCATTCTCATACTGGCACTCCCTCTGCGAAGGCGCTGACGGCACTGGACCACTGCCAGTCGGTGCGGTGATTTCGGTGGGTCCTTCGGCGGAGATGGTACAAAGAGTCACGCCGTCAGATACACAACCGCGCCGGTGCCAGCTCTACATATAGTGCATCGTGTCGCTGCCACTCAGTGCAGTGATTGCGCTGACCAGAACATTTCGGTGAGTTCTGTCGTGGGCTCCGACGGACCAACCTTCCACTTCGACTTCACAGTCAGTAGCTGCGCCCGGCGCCTCTTGACGTTCACGCAAGTACGCGAACACGTTCGAGGGACGTGGTACGATAAATGATACAAGGCAACGAGAGAACAATACCATTATGTTTCGTCACCAGTCGTCATCACGAAGGCATCGCAATGATTTCGCATTCATCCACCTAGGCATATCTGAGTGCTCTTGTTATTGTTTCGCCAGTAATTTCCCGTCTTCCTTATTCTGCCCTAAATGGCATACTTTGTTAGCAACCGCTGAGACAAATCTTGGTGGCTGAAACGTTGCCCAGTTCTCTGAAGTATATATATATATATATATATATATATATATATATATATATATATATATATATATATATATATATATATATATATAAGATAGCGAAATTTGAGCAGGGTGCGGGTTCGCGTGTTAGTTGGTTGGGCAGTTTTAAACTATCAGCGTGAAAGTAAAACTTGTACACGAGGGAAGGGAAGTGGAAGAAGAAGTGAAGCACGGAATAAATAAGCCGCTGCCCCAGAACAGCTACGGAACTTCTAAGAACAGTGAAAGTGTTCTTCTAAGAACACTTTCAGAACACTGAACGCTTCTAAGAACACTTCAGAACACTGAACACTTCTAAGAACACTTCTAAGAACACTGAAAGCCACGCAACAACTCTGTGCGTTATTTCTTTTCTCCCGTTTTAGATATTCCAATTACTTTGTGTATGTTTCTGATTCGTGAAGCACGCATTTGTGTTATTGCAAAGGACGACAACCATCGGCAGATTCTTTTTTAGCAGTAGAGCAGCACACACTCGCAAGAACATTTATTAGAAAAAAGAGTGCGACGTTTTAGCGCTTTCCCAGACGAGATGCGCGGCCCTTGAACATTCTGCGCCAGGTCTGATGGAGTTTTGTTGCTTTGATGGTAGGCGAAAGAAAGTGAACAGACAGCCACGACGGTAATAGGCATTGCGAGAGGTGTCACAAAGCTATGTTGACGAACTTGGTGAGAAGACGATCGAGCACACCAGGTGAAATAGCGCCGCGGATGCTTGCGCGGTGTTGCATAACCAGCGCGCATAGGAGGAATGTAATCGACGCGCGCGTTCTTGAGATTGTTATCCGGAAAACAAGGAAATGCTTTCTTCATTATCATCGCTCCGTCTTTTATAGCAAAAATGCAACTATATCCTTCTCGACCCATGTTGCGGACATACTTGTAGAAAGTGTAAATGCGCTCACGCAGGAAGAGTTATTGATGGACTTGCAGGAAGGGAAGACAAGCTAATTACAGCCACCAACATCCTTTACTGAAAAGTAGGGTCAGACGATTATGCATTCGAAAAGAAAAGTGTCAGACGGCAGTTGTAAAATATTTACCCTTTGTGTCAGAAGAAAAAAAATATTGTCGTTACTCTGATGGACAACCGTGGTATAGCCTGTCAGGTGTGCACGTGAAACACGAAGTTTACGAGCGGGAAAGATGTGCTGTATTTAGAAGAAAGCACTATTATTTTTTTTCGGCAATAGCTACTAACACAGGTAACCAACCAAAAATATATTGGAAGTAATACAGGGTATTTTGAGGTTATTTGCGCCAAACCTTGAAAAATCATGCTTGCGCTGCGCGAATGCAATATCAGCCTTGTTTGCTGTCCTCTTGAACAGCTGAAGGAATTTAGCTATATATGCTTAAGTAATTATTTAACAAAAATTTGCCTGCCTGCCTGCCTGTTTGCATGCCTGCCTGTTTGCCTTCCACAATGTGCCTGCCTTGAGACGCATCATACATCGCATTAGCCTCGTGGCATCGCCGCGTCAGCGTTTCACATTTGTGCATCCTTCATATTTGGTGTTTGCATTCCGGCCTACCTTGTGAACGGAATACCCCGCTTCACTAGAGCTTTCCTTCAAATATGAGCCAAGCATCACAATTTGTGCATTCCAACGCGCATGCTAAAAGTTATGTGGAGGGAATCTTCTTTTATTTATGTTATTATTATATGATGCTTCGGAAATATTGGCGCCATTAATTGGCGTCGGCTACTCCTTTTCACAAAGATATGCGCAAATAATAAAGGCCACAGGTACGATAGGGAAATCGCTTGACATCACACTAAACCTCAACTTCTTTAGTGAAGCGGTGTAATAATTGCTATAGAAATGCATTGTATGCCTGCAGTTAGGGTTCCTTTATTTATTTATTTATTTATTTATTTATTTTCGGAACTGCCACTCTCAGTTGACAGCATAGCAGGTGGGCATTACAAAGGCAATCATGTTTGAAAAGAAAAGAAAGGAAAAAAAAAACAAGAAAGAAAATCGACAACGAAATACCGCAGCACATCCGCGAGGGTAGCATTAAAGCAATAAGTATGGTCTAAGCAGTTTTTCAAGCAAAAACATCAATATTACAATAAAGTTTAACAGTGCACAATCAAGCACACTGTGAAAAAAAATTCAAAATTCAAAATATTATTCGAGAAAAAGGAGAAGAAAGCAAGCTTCTACACAGAGAATTTAAGGCAATATCACCCACAAATTCAAATTAACATTCCAAAAACGTGCATGCTGTGGACAGGAAATGAAGCACAACCACGAGGATGTTTTACAACCAGTTTGCGACGCAAAAAGAATCAACGCCGTATCGATCATGCGCAATGTGCAAATACCACAAAAAATATTGCACATAAAAAAGCGAAGCACAACCAGGCACAGGATTGCAATCTGTTACAAAAAAGGGGAATGGAATAAAAAAGCAAACAAGGCAAGAACAAAATTATGTACAAAAGCATAAGCAATCTCTTACACCAAGACAACCGGCACACATTTCAACGGTCTTTCCACATACAAGGTGTAACCACATGTAGTGTTTTACACCGCTGACGAAGTGAAGAACACGAATTGTTTCTTGGCAGAGCGTTGTTTTATTTCCCTCGATCTATCAGTCGTCGTGCCTTGTTCGGTGGTGATGGTAGTGGACCGTCCCGAGCATCTGCCGAAAACGGTGGCATCAGCTACAGCCACCTCCAGGATACGGAGTAGGCTACACACTTACAGCGACAGGGAAAACGCACATCTCTATCAGCAGTAAGGACCCTTTCGACGATGACTTCGAACTTGTGCGGAGTCTCAAGGCGAATTGAAGGAGCAACGAAGCCTCTTCGCCGGCCTTATACAAACTACATTGGACCCACCTGGAGGAGCCGTGACGCCAACGCCATCCTGTTTATGCCTGTGATACCCAACGCTAACATCAAGTGGCTTCATAGGCAATCTGTCTTGACGCTGCTGGAGGCCGTTGGGCCAAACGAAGTTACGGACATTAGAGTGAACACTCGCAAAATGTCCTGGCGGTTGATGTTTTGCATGCAGGCGCAGTTAGCGCTCTAAGCTAAGTAACATATCTCGATGGCATGCAAGTGCGCTCTCACATCCCGGTGGACTCTCATTTCATCACCGGTTTAATATACGATGTAGACTTGGCCATCCTCGGCAATGACTTACCTATTCTGGTTCAAGCCACGAATGATCGTAATGTCATCGTTGATGTTTACCGCCAGGCTAATTCACATCGCGCGAATATTGTGTTCGAGGGAAACTGCTTCCCGTCGCACGTTAATGTGGACAACTTTCGTCATCCAATCGTGCCGTTCATTTCGATGCCTCTTCAATGCCACAAATGGATGAAACAAAGACTCGTGATGTGAGAACGAAACAGTGTGCCACAGGTCGCGGACAATTGTGCTGCCACTGTCATTTAATGTCTAAGCTGCCACGACTCTTGTGAGGCGTCATCGAACGACTGCACGATGGTTAAGAAGGAAATGGCTATCTTAAAAGAGGTGGCAAGAAATCATTTGAATTAACGGCAATAGGAACAAGAAATCATTCCTCTCACCTAGAAACCACCGCTGAAATCGGGAAGTGACGCACTCGTCGCCGACGTTTTTGAAGGTTCTGTGTCGTTGACACGTACGTCCCGTGTGAAGTCACACACCCAAGACATGGACATCAGAAAAGTATACAAAGGGCAAGGGCGATTGAAAGAATACGGACACCGAAAGCTTGGCCTCAGTTGCCGAAACGGCAGTCACCAACAGGATCACTGCACGCCGATGGAAGTAGACCACCCCAGGCATTTACTGCCGGAGAATTTACCGAACAGGACGTGCAAATGGTTATTATGGTGCGATCACTAACGAATATGATTCGCACGCTGCTCAGAGAGCTGCCAACAAACTCAACTGAAAGCGCATTGCAAATAGTGGATCCACTAAATCCAGCACTTGCAAGCCTCGTATAGGCACGAGGGCTCACCCAACACTTTCTTTTAGCACTGAAGTTAGAAGTACGGCCATCTTTCAATAGCATGCCAGAGGTTTGAAGACCCGCACCTCAAGTTTGCGCCAATTTTTCGTGAGAAGTCGGTTTCGCATGCGAACCAAACATTAAACTCTTTGCAGGTTATCCGGATATGGAGCTTTTGTTTTTTTCCACGTGCGAGGAACGGAGTGGCGTTCTCGTTTACATTCGCACGAACTTATGTTTCGCATACTGTTCTGCTCCATGACTACCATCAATACGTATGCCTCCGTATCAGGAAGAACAATGTTTCTTTCGCTCTGATTGGTTGCTACATTCCTCCATCAGGGCGGTTTGATTGTGACGTACTGCAAGACATATTAATGGGAACTGATGGCCTCTGGGCAATCACTAGTGACTTCAATGCGCACCGGCATTGCTGGTAATGACCTCGCAGATTAAGCCGCCCCGGCCACTCATGTAGGAGCTCGACTTGTTCGAAACCCCTTATCTAGAGCCGACTCTGCGAGAAAACTTCATTTCGTGGCTAAGCCTATGACGCACAAATATTGGTTTTCTCTCAACCTCCCAAAATGTCATTTGCAAAGACGTTATTCATTCCTAAAGCTACAAGGGTCGTCGAAAGCTTCCTGCTTCGTGGGGACATTGTTATGCCGCCTCTGGCTCGGGGTGGAATTTACAAAGGCCTACTCGTTCCGCATCAGAATGGGGTATACGCCCCTGTGCGACTCATGTGGAACAACAGAAACTATTGAACACATTTTCTATCGCTGTCCCTGGTATGACCTCGAGCGCGAACCTCTCCGGAACAGCATTGAATCGGTTAGGCTCAAGACCACTTTCGGAAATGAAGATCTGTGTGCGTCGATGACACAGAAAGTAACAAAAGCGTTATTGCACTACTTCAAGTCGGCAGGTCTTGGCGACCGTTTGTAGGCACGGTGTACACCTTCAAATGGGAACAAAACTGTGCCTTCTCTCTGTGCTGCTCTCCTTTAATTCCTATATCCGGTGTCACTATTGCAGGGTAGCGAACCAGACGTACGTATGCTTAACCGCCCTGCCTTTCTTCTTTTTCTCTCTCTCAACACAGTTCACAAGATGTACCGAAATACAAACACCAAATCTGGCAGATGCACATTGGGAGACGTCGGCGCAGCGATGTCGCGACGCAATCAGACGATGTATATTGACACGGGGCAGAATTAGTGAAGCGTAGGTGTATCTACAAGTATATAGATGTTGCAGCCACACTACATGCACAAGACGACTGCCCGAACCAGCCGCATGCTCTTCTCGACAAATCGTCGCCTTTGCTCATAGTCAAAATATGACTATGCCCCACTGCTCCGTAACAATATTTTTCGAGCGAAGAATGCTGATGAAAGGCGTATGTAGAGAGAACCGCGACACATGAGTACCTTTAAGAATTTTGTGCCCCTTTGTCACAGTCGTACGCTAAATACATGCGCTCTTCCAGTAAGACATCTGTGTGCTTTACGGATCCAATGAATCAAATTGAATTGAATTGAATTTTATTTCTCGTTCATTCGAACAAGGGTAGATTGAGATTAAAGGCATAAAGCCTGACAAAGGTATCAGCCCCCACGAACGACAGGTGCGACAGCAGATCACACACATATGCACGATTTTGCGCGTTACAACAGCGTTGGTTACTCTGAAAATTCATGGTAGCAATGTCCATGGTCATTCGATTCTTCAAATGTATAGTACAATGTACAGCAACGGCTAAGTATAAGTAAGCATTTGAGATTCTAATGGTATGCAAAAATTGTACAATTATACACGAAATGAACGTCAGTGAATTTATGGAGCAATATAGAGCAACATGCGCCCAAAAAATAAATAAATAAATCATTCTAATTGTGTGTCAGATGTAATAAAAAAACTGGGAACAGCACGTGGATGCAAACATATTTGTGTTAATATAAAATCCTACAATAGATATTAAATGAAACCATATGGGAATCCCGAAAAGAAAATAAATATGTAATTCATGGCAGAAACATTTTTAATTTTATTACACGCATTTATTCAATTTTAAAGGATATGTCTTCCCTCTCTAACCAATATCTTATTCCTTCTTTAAATGTCTGTAAAAAAGTGTTTAAGGATACAGAGGCACTGTAACTGTTCATTATTTTTGTGGACTGATAGAGAAATGTTTGTTTCCCGCAATTGGTCCTTGCTTTTGGCGTGTTTCGTGAGCTGTGTCGCAAGGAGTATCCGGAGAGGTTACACTCACTACAATGAGAGCTTGGATTTCTCTTTCGGATTTCGAGAAGAATTTGCATATAATATATCCTGTCCGCACGCAGCATGTCATATTTTTGGAATAGTGGACCGGTTCTTAGATCTGAAAAACGGCCATAGTAATTTGCATATCAGCGGATAACTCTTTTTTGTAAGGTAATCAATTTCGTGTAATTTGTTCTGGTGGTTGTACCCGAAACCAATATCCCCGCAATGGGAATTTACATTTGTATTCCATGACAATTCTTCACTGAAATGTATTCCCAGAAACTTTTGTTGTTTGACCTGTTTAATAAGGTAGTTGTTAAATTTTACTTGTATTCTACCTTCAATATTTTTATTAGGTGCCACAAATATAATGTAGGTTGTTTTAGTTGCGTTCAGCTGGAGTTTGTTCGTCGCCAACCAGTGAGATAACAAAGTTGTATATTCATTTACACACTGCTGTAATTATGTTGTGTTATCAGCTGTAAAGAACACATTTGTATCATCTGCATACATTGCCAACGTTTGTGAACCTGGTAAATCTGTAATATCATTAACATAAATTAGAAATAGTAACGGTCCTAACTTTGAACCTGGTGGGACACCTTGATGTAGGGTAAGCACGTCAGATGCAGTAGTTCCCAGCTGCACGAACTGTTTTCTATTACATACATAACTTCTTATCAAGTCATTTGCAACACCTCGTACTCCATATCTTTCCAATGTTTCAGTTAAGGTATAGTGGTCAATTGAATCAAACGCCTTTCTCAGGTCGGAAAACAGGCCAAGCGTTAACTTCTTCTGTCCGATGTTAGCAATTATTCGATCTTTAATATCCAGTAAAGCTTGCTCAGTTGACTTATATTTTTGAAAACCGTATTGGCATTGCGCAATAACGTTGTGTTTCGTAAAAAAATTTGAAAATCTTGCATACATAACACCTTCAAAAAGTTTTGAAAATACTGTGAGAAATGAAATTGGCCTGTAGTTCGACAATTGGTCTGCCCTTCCCCCTTTATAAATTGGTGTGACACGCGCAATCTTAAGCTAGTCTGGAAAAACGCCTGTGCTAAGAGACAAGTTTATAACATGCACGAGTACTGGCCCTATTTCGTGTGACACATATTTAACCGGAATAGGACTGACGCCGTCTACGCCAGCTGAAAAATCATACTTTAATGTCTTGATAAGATCACTTACTTCATCCACACATGTCGGTTTCAAAAAAAGTGAATTTGATACACGTGGTGTGGAAAACCTGTGATCATTTCCGATTGCAACGTGTGCAGGGTTCATACCAGTGTTAATAAAAGGCGTATTCATGCAGCTAACCATTACCTTTAACGCAGTTCTATTTCCCGTCCGTTTAAGCGTGTAATTTGCGGATGCGTGTTTGGAGTTTTTCTTGTTATATCATTAACGGCATCCCATATTTTTCTCGGATTGCTTCGTATATTCGAGAAAAGGTGCTAATAGTAATCACACTTTGCTTTTTTTAAATCTTTTTGTACTTCCTTCCTAAATTTCTTGTACGTCACGAATAGGTCAGGCTGCCGCGTGCGGATGAAGGTGTGATACATAGCGTCTTTCTTTTTGATGCGTTCGTACAAGTCTTTGTCAACCCAAGGTTTGCGCGCCTTTTTATGTTTCTTTCCAGAAGCCGCTGGCTGAAGTGGAAAAGCCAAATTATAGCACGCGAGCACATTTCGTTAAAACAGAGCAAACGCTCTGTTTACATCTGTTTCATTATAGATTTCTTGCCAGTCTACGCACTGGAGGAGACATCGGAATTGCTCTAGAGGATTTGAGTATTTGAGAATGAGTCAACATTATACACATGCAGAAGTTCTGTGTCGCGATGTAAAATGTTGTTACTGAAAACGCTAGTGCACTCACTCGCTCTATTTCTTGGGTAAGTTTCCTGCTATATAAGCTCATTTCCTGTGTCCTATACTAGGCGAGATCGCGCGGAAGAATGCGAAACCCGTGATAATAGACAGAGAAAGCTTTACTTTAAGTATACTTTGAATTGCTCAAGAGGATATTGAACAATACCGAGTTGGTTGCATTCGCGTAGCGCACACCTGGTTTGGTTATTGCTTGAGCAGAGTTAGCTGAAGCGCCCTGTATTCTAGCCCCTGAACGCATTCACGGCGGGGATCGTCACGCTGCAAATACCACTAGCATTCCTGTTTCGACAAGTTGGTCATGAACTTTTGCCTCAGGTTCTCTGCATTGTGTATTCTTAAACACTGTTCAGTGTGAACACAAACACGTGCGCGGACGCACGCACGCACGCACGCACACGCGCACAAGCGCACACGCGCACACGCGCACACTTTAACAATCAAGAGCCGCGGTACACGAATGAAGCAACAAACAGAAAACACCAATGAACATAACGTTATGCACAAGTCGGTCCTTTATGGCGGTGTTGTATTGATAAAGGTGTGAGAGGTACTTAGGAAGCAGAAAGTGAAAAAGACTATAAAAGCGAAACAGCCGACCTTTAGAACAGAGAACGTTATTACACGAAGACGCTAAATGAGAAACGCGAGACACGTAGACAAAAAACTGGCATGGTGGGAGCACAATGTGCAGCAAAGGCGCTGCGTGTATGAACATACGTTCCGTAAAAAGATGTCGAAATAGTCGCCGCGACAAGAATGACCCCACACAAGCGCCAAGCGCTGTTTGCGAAACGGCTACCTGCTTGCAAAACGACTGCCATAGGGAGGCCCAGTTGTCGTAGGGGTGCAATGCGAGGTCCGCTTTTGTGCATTTACGAAAGAACCCATGAATGCTCCTTGGGATGGCCTCCGCAGCCTTTTATGTAGGCCTGCGTCCTTTATATCTGCCATTTTTCTGCATGGCTTATACACCTACCGTATCTGAAGTCATAGATGGATGGGTCGAATTTCGTAGAGACCGCTGTGTGAGGGAAGCAAAGAGAAACGTCACAGGAACAAAAAGAATGGTCAGGTTATGCTCTGGACATCTGCTAAGCGCCTCGACCGCATGGCCTTTACGAAAGCAAGACTCTGGAAGAACACGATTTTGGTAACATCTGGAAAGCGGCTTAGAAAACTCCCCATTGATCTAGCAGTACCGATTGGGCGCAGATGTCCTTGCGTAAGCTCTACATTCATTTTATTTCGGCTCTGAACGTCCAACACACGAACGTGTAAGAATCTGGATGTGAGAATCATGGCGACCCAGGGCAATTTACTGGTCAGTATTTGGCAAGTCAGATTGAGCGCCTCAGGATATATGGTGGTCCTTAATCGACGAAAGCGATTCGCTGCTATTTCCTTTGGTGTACTCGTACTAACTTACGCGTTCGTAAGCACAATAGGTTCTTTTCCGTTTTAGAGATATAGAGAAATAAATAATAAAAGAGAAAGGGGTCACCCTTGGCTATGGTGCCTGTCATGACATTCCTCACAGTAAAATGTTCAAAGGATCTTAAATATGGAACGATGGATCCATGATAACGATACAGAAAATGGGTGCATAATGAGGAAGCAGGGTAATGCATCCTTTTGTGGATCACTAATACAATATAATAATGTTGTCGCGGTCGTGGCCAGCGGCCACGCCGTTGGCATTAACCACAGGAGACAGCGTCGCCCGGCAAGTAAGCCTCTGTTTATTCTCGACTTGAGAATATATAGGCCAGGGAAGAGAGAGGGAGTGAAGAAGCAAGAGGAAGGGTAAAGGTACGATGCATGCGCCGATAGTCAGAGGCTCGGTTATCAGTGCCGGTCCGAGTCTGGTTTCCAACTCCGCTATCTGCAGCATCTGAAGTAAATGTTGAATAGCTGGAAATGTTGTCTGAAACCAGAGAAAGAGAGAGCGAAAGTTTTCTGGAAATTGGAGAGGTTAGCCTATAGCGACACGCTTGGCAGGCTACTATGGCTAAAATAATCAAGAAAGAAAGGGAGCGAGAAAGAAGAAAATCACCGACGATTACGATACTCTTTTAATGGGAAATTCAAGCGCAGCTGTATAGTGTTTTCATATTGTGATATATTGGCGGCGCGAACAATCTGTCTCGTGCGGCACGTTGCAAACGGAACAAAGAGTGGCGCGACTGCCTCGCTAATCGGGAGATCGTGAAGAGAGCGCGAGGGTGACGCGTGGGCGTGATTCATATCAGCCGCTGCAGACAGACTTCCGTTCATGCAGTGCTTTGTTCCCCATGTGCGGTATCGGTGGCGTCATCGGTGAACTGATGCCGCGCGCTACTCTGGCGCCATCTCGTAGCTATCGTCGCTCAAAGCCTGTTTTGCGCGGCACTATGGGGAACCAGCGCTGGAGTTTTCACGGCGCCTGCAGCGCCGCCCTGGCGGTCAGAACGTGCACAATGCAGCCTCCCCCGCGGACGAAAATTGCGTTGCGTGCCCTTAAAGCCGAAGGAAAACAAAAGGGCGCCGACGATACTGTTGCGTATACAAGTGTCACAACTAAGTCGGGATGAGGGAGGTTGTATCCTTCTGCGTCTTTCCGTCTAAACCCTACGAACAAGAACGGAGGCGGCGTTGGATCCAAGCAGTCAGGCGAGCGGAGTGAGCTCCCGTCTTGTCGCCCTGTCAAGCGGTGTCGGGCTGGTTTCTAAATCAAATTTCGCGTGTATCCTTGGTTTATTCGATAGTGAAGACGGTCAGCCATGGCAGACAGTACCAAACAGCAGAATCTGCTGTCGGTATTTCGTCGGAAACAAAATGAGCAATAGCATGCACCATTCGGCATATGTACCATTTTTCCTTCGCAATGCCACCGCCAAGCCCCTTCCAACGCCACCGCACCAAGTGAACGATACGAAAGGTAAAAATTATCCATTCATTGCCAAGAATTATGTGGGAGGGAAGCTGCCTTGTAATACGAGTTGTATGCGCATAGTGCCGGCGCACGCGCGACTAAGCCACCTATGTGTTTATAAAAATGCGCATGCGGATGAGGACTCGGCGCTGAGATGCATCCGGCAAATTAATGTAATTAGTGCTAAATGTAGCCAGGATTGTTACGGATCAAGCAGCCGAGCACTCAAACCTTTGCTTGCGCGAGTCAGCTGATGCGATAAAGCTTTCTTCTCCATTGAGTGCTGTGGCGAAGTAACATCAGAATTTTTTATGTCTAGCCAGAGAAATATGGAATATCTTCAGGCCAACTAATACTTACGAAACCATAGCCTAGCACGACCGGAGCCATAACTGCTAGATTTGCGAGGCAGGCAGCCACGCAAGCATGGCATCGATACACGACGCAACCGTTAAAGAAACACGTGCTCGGCGCGACGCACTGTGAAAAATGTATAAAGCTTGAAAAGCTTCTTTCGTCATTTCTTCACTTGATGGCGCTAGCTTCTTTACAAAAACTCCATTTGAAGCGGCGCGAAAACGGAAACATACGAACTATAATACGGCTGCGTATGTGTGTGTCGTCTGGTTGTGTGGCTGGAATATGCCGCGTTTCGTCGCCAGGGCGGCGTGCAACGCACTCTTTTCGACGCGCCGCCTATCCAGCGCTGGTTCCCCATGCGCTTTCTTCTCACGCTTTCGCCATACCCTCCTCCTCCGCTTTGCGCTTCTTGGTTCCACAGCACCATTCTCCGCCGCCTTTCCCCTCGCGCTGTCTTCGCTAGCGACATGCTTCAGCCGCTCTCTCCGTTCGCCCCTTTTATCCTTCGCTGTGCTCGTTTGCTCGGTTACGAGGACGCCGAGGGACGACGCGGGCGTTCGCCGCAGGAACGTGCGCCTAAGAGCTGAGCTCTAAAAAGCACACGCAGACTGACACACTGACTGTATTAAAACTCCATGGAAACGGGTCAAATAGGAAGTGGTGCCTGGCCTTTTAGTGTGTATGCAGTACGACACGGGGCTCCAGTATGGGCAGCAGTTGCTCGGACGTTTTATAGGATAACGTCTGGAGACCACAGAAAATAGCGGGCATTGATCCTCGAAGATGGTTAACTATATTCTCAACCTTGTCGCTGTCATCACTACTGTACCACTCCTTGCCTAAGGTATCACCGGTTTTGGCAGCCCATCCATGCGCTTTCTCCACGCTGAGAAAATCTGCGACAAGGTGTCATGCCCGTTTGTCTGGACGGCAACGAAGACCGTTCTACCTCCGTAAAGGCTTAGAGCAATCAATGAATGTACTACTTGTACATTCATGCGTCGGCGGTTACCCTGTACTTATGTCGTCCTTGAAGATGTCAAAAGGAAGATAGAACACCACCCCGAAAGTGTTGGGAACAGGAACGAGGCACGTGTGTGCATACGTTAGTAGCATGTCTAACATTGCTAGCACAACGCGCGCTTCAACCCGGTGAATACATGAAAGACGATGAGCTGAAATTATTTCATTGTGTTGCTGGGGTTATAAGACTGTCAACCGCTATTGTTATCGTTGTTATAACTGTCTCCATGGCGCGAACATTGTGCTGTGTTGGTGCACAAGAACATGAAAAGTTGCTTCTTTCATATTTGAAAGCAGGAAAGGAGCCAGGTAAGAAACACATTAGAGGCGGGCAAGCTACTGACACCGCGAAGTTATCACATGGCGAATCCTGCCATAATGCTCGTGTGGTGCGTCCGAACCATGATGACAGATAGCTCTGGACAAATGTAGCCTTGTTGTTTTTGTGTGTGTGCGTCCCCGATATTGTTAAAACTTGATTCTGAGTGGCTCCACGTCGACAGCGTGTAAATATTTAGTCACCGAACGTCCAGCGAGTTAAGCGAAACATCATTTCGGAAGTGTAAAAAAACATGTGCATATGCTGTTGTAAAACGTTGTTTGTTTTAGAGTAGTTATAAAATATTTGTAGCTGTATGGTTTAAGAACATGTGTCCTTAGGAAAACATCAAATTCTGGTTCCAAGTAACCCTGTATTCAGCTAAAACACTGCCTTGTTCTGTTAGTAAAACGAGGATCGTCCACTCTAGACAGCGTTCACACTCTCTACGGACAGCTCGCAGGTGCTGTCGCTTAAGAAAAGTCGTCATACCAGATATCGTAATCGCAGCAAGCTTAATGCAAACCCATACAAACCCGCACTACTACTATAGAGGTCGATGTCAGTTTTGAGAGTCAGTTTTGCATTCAGCGAGCCTCTGTATATAACATATTAGTAAATGTTGTGTACCACAAAATTTTTGTTTTTTATGTTATCCCTCAGTTAGATAATGTTGCCGAGGGCTTTCAAACTGCTCACTTGTTTAGGAAATAATATAAACGAATAAAAATTTAATTAACGTAATTTCGTAATTAGGCACATAACTAGCCGCAAAAAACTTCTTATCAATCAATCAATCAATCAATCAATCAATCAATCAATCAATCAATCAATCAATCAATCAATCAATCAATCAATCAATCAATCAGTCAATCAATCAATCAATCAATCAATCAATCAATCAATCAAGTTTTATTTTCGCCGCAGACAATACACTGTTACTGCGAAAATAGGGGGCCAGGGAAAAAAGCTGCATATGTGCAGCTTGACTAAGCTCTAGCCACCCCTTACAACAGCAGTGACACGACGATTTGTTATCTTGATTCAGTTATATAAACATATCAGCAAATAAACGATAAGACAGTCCGATCACAAATGACAATTACAAGAACAATTAGAAGCATAAGCAGTTTCAATACAGTCAAACAAACAGGTCAAATAAGGTTTTGTTAGTAAGGGCCAGAACGTCCACACCTTTCCGGTCTAGGTCATTTAGTGCAGTTGCCAGGGCGTAGTTAAGTTTTTCTTTCCCATAATGGGTGCGCGAGGAGGGAACGTAGTATGGCGGTTGATATCGGAATGGGTAGGAAATTGTACTTTTCCTGAGATTTCATAATTCTTGGAATAGTTCCGCCCTACCTAATGTGGCGTTTTTATAGGTTCTTAATAATTTGTATTTGTATATATTGTGGATTTTTAGAATTTTATGTTTGTGAAAGAGTGGTTCTGTGTGTTCTAAGAACGGGGAATTTTCTATAGATGTAAGTGCTTTCTTCTGAATAAGGAAGAGTTTCTGCAAGTTCAATGCTGTCGTGTTTCCCCATATTAGCATGCAGTAATGTAAGTGAGAGTTAAAGAGTGCAAAATATAACATCTATTTAATGCTGACTGGAAAAGTGTGACGGTTCTGGCTTAATACACCGGCGGCTCTGCTTAATTTTGGTAATAAAGTTTTCACATGTTCATTCCAAGACATGTTTTCTGAAAAAATGACACCTAGAATTTTAACAAACTTTTCTATTTTAATTTTGAATGGCCCGAGAGCAATATGGTCGTCTATATTTTCTAAGGTACCTGGGGTGCGAAACAACACACACTTAGTTTTTGACTCATTAAGAATGAGCCTATTGTTCTGGCACCAAATCTGCAAGTTGTGACAGAACGCACTTCCCTTTTGTCTTACAGTATCAACGTTTTTTCCTTTAACGAGCACCGAGCAATCATCGGCATAAATAACATATCTACAATCCTCATATATTTTTACAATGTCATTAATATAGAAAAGAAAGAGAATCGGTCCCAGTATGCTACCCTGTGGAACTCCAAATTCAATAGACCGTAGGTGAGATTTATGCTTATTTACTTCGACGTATTCGACGTATTTACTTCGACGCTTGTTTACTTCGACGTATGTGGAGGATGCCCGCCTGCGCACTTGAATGTTAGCAATAACTCCACAGTAATTTTACATAGCAGCAAATTTAAAGACTTGATGCAGGAAGAAAGGACATCTAGGGCCCTATAATATAAAACTATTCCAATTTGTTTTATTCCAATCTCCTGACGTCAAATTTACGTAACAGCCGACGCAAGCACCAGGCGATGACCCAAAGCGTTGTCTGAACAGCTCAATCAAACGCTCTTCTCGTTCGTGGTTCATAGGAGGTCACCTTTGTTCGCTTTCAAAACGATTAATATTGCCTACACTCAGCGTTTTTTTTTTATCCAATAGGCTTACAAGAGGCGAGCAGCACGTTCAGATTGAGAGGGCTTCGATGAGGCCGTGAAATAGATAACCAGATGAAGAGGGTCGTTCTGGCGTCTACGATTGACCTGCTTCCCCTTAGCTCGCGGCGGCGTGCAACGGAAGGCGATGAATGCCGCTAAAACGAATCCTCAGCAAGGAAGAGTTGGCAGAGCGATGTCGTAAGCCTGTGGAAGAAGCTCGATAACGTTTTAATGCCGCGTAAAAAATAATCTTGCAAAGATAAATACATGCTCACCAGCAGGTGCCAGTAGCGAGTGCCTGAGGGATCGGCGGGTGGTCGTCTTCTATTCATTTTGGAAGAGAGCAGGGGCGCTATAACGCAAAGCTATTTCAAACTTTTCTATTGCTTAGAAGGGTACTGGTTTAGCCTAGTTTTATTCAAATCATGCAATCAGGCATCCGTGACTGGTCAAAAAATTTTCGGCCCATCCCCACCTCGCCTGTCTCTCACGCCACATCACGAAAACCGTGAAACGTCCCATCTGATATGATGTGTCCACACTGGTCATTAATGATTAGACCGAACCAAAAATAATAATTATTTCTCATTCGGCGCATTTTCCGCCCTAATACTTTGCCATTGATCAAACGTTTTCGGGCTGCGCCCACTTCACCTGTCTGTCACGCGACGTCATAAAACCACGAGAACTCATAGCGTTAAAGTGACGCGGACGCGTTAAAGACGCATTAATATGTCGAACAAAACTGATTTTTTTTCCTTAATATCTGGAGGCTGCCCCGTTCGGAAAGGAATAGAAGATGGCTGCCCACCGATTACTCTGGCACTATCTACTGGGAGCGGCCGCCGAGCATGGATTTATTTGCGTAAACATTTTTCCGTGGCAATATAAGGTTACCCAGTCCTTTCGACACGTATGCGACACCACTTTGCCAAATCTTCTTTGATGAGGATTCATTCTGGTGCCATTTTTAACGTTCCGTTGCAGGCCGCCGCGATTTTCGACCAGCCTCCGCAAGCTGAGTAAGGGGAAGCGGATCAATCACAAACGCCGGCACCACCCTCTTCAGCCGGTTATCTACTTTCACTGTGCTGGCTCGGCCCTTTCGAATTCCTCTCAACTTGAGCATGCTCTTCGCCTCTTCTCAGCCAATTCGATAGGAAAATCTGCTCAATGGAGACAATGCTATTCGCTTTGAAAGCAAAAAAAAAGAGAAAGGTGACCTGCCATCAACGAGGAGCGCCTTTGGGCGTTTTGAACAGCCCTGCGGGTTACCGCCCGATGCTTGCGTCAGCGGTTACGTAAGTTTGACGTCAGGTGATTGGAATAAAAACAGATTCGAATAGTTATACGCTTTAGAGCCCCATTCTCTGGCTACTCAGAAAAAAATTTAGTTTTGCTCCGCGTATTAACGCAGCTTTAACGCGTATACGTCACTTTGACGCAGCGAGTTTTCACGGTTTTGTGACGTCGCATGACCGACAGGGGAACTGGGCGCAGGACCAATAGCAGAGGGCTATAATAGGGAAAAAGCGTCGAATCAAGTATGATTATTTTATTGTTCTGTTTAATCATGCATAATCGCGTGTACACGTCAAATCAGACGGGGAGCTATTGCGGCTTTAGTTATATTGCGTGACAGAGAGGCGTAGTTGCGGATGACCCGAAAGTTTTTTTCACTATTCGTTTAGCGCAGATTGCAGAATTGGAATAGCAAAGTTTGGAATAGCTTTACTTATAGCGGCCCTTCATGGTGTAATTATCCGCTTGCCTGAATGTGGTTGTATGGCCGTGGTTCCTGGACGTGTGCCCGAGGACTCAAGATACACGAAAACTTGGCTTAGTAGGGGCGGGATTCACCTCTGCTCACGCCGTCGACAAGAAGCGTGGCCTCGCGTTCTCATTGCTAATGATTCTCACAATATTGAATCCTACAGTGTGTGGGGTCTGCTTGATTGTTTTTTGTGCATTTTTATAGACATTTTTTCCCGTGTTCTTACTTTCTCTTGTCCATGTCTCTGTCATTTCTTTATTTTCTATTTTCTTTCCGATCTTCTCCTCTTCTCTTTTCATTCCCTCCTCCCGAGAGAGTAGGCATGCGTTGTGCCCCTTTCGGTGGCAATTGTCGGCTTGCTCCCTGTCTGTTTTTGTGTGTGCTTGTATGTTTCCAGAATCATCATCATCATCATCATCATCATCATCATCATCATCATCATCATCATCATCATCAACAACAACAACAACAACAACAACAACAACCAAAGCAGACTTTTACACGTGTCTTTAATCATTCCGCCTTGCTTTGTTAGTTGTCTCTTATACGTGTTCCGGATGCTGTTCTGGTTGACCTCCCTGCCTTTCCTACCCTTGTTTTCTCTCTCTCTCTCTCTCTCTTATACGTGTAAAGCCATTTTGAATTTTGCCAGCGCAGTATCTTATTCGATGGAAGAAAAGAAGAAAAACAGCCTGTGTGCCCTTTTTATTGCATTGCCGATATTTATTTCCTACTTTCGTTTTTCTTAGTCTCTTAGTGCATTTTCATCAATTATTTAATTTTTCTTCCACGTTACAGAGAGGAGGCTGACGTGTGCAGTAAAACCCGAGAGCTTCAGGCGACGCTACTCTGGAGAACCAACGGCACACGGTGGCGCTCGTTGCACTTTTCAATAATTCACGAGCACAGACTACCGCAGTGACATCGAAACGAGCACTTTCCGCCTTCACTCGCTTCGGTCTCGCTACTTTCTTCGCGTGGGCCGGGAAGCAAAACGCACGATAACCGCGCGTGGTGCCATGAAACCGCGGTATTCGCAGAACATGACCTCGCTGTTGCTCATAAAATATAGCTGACTAGCGGAGTCTAAATAATGTTAAGGAAGGGCCATGCGTTCGGGCTGTCACCTTATGTTCTTTTTAAGGGGGGGAGGGGAGGGGAAGGGGTAAAGGCATAAGGCAACAAGCACATGTGATAAACAGAAAACTCTCAACGAGGCAAAGCAGATTACAAAGCGAAAGTTGGAAACTGGGTAATAAGCATATAGCTCTGGAAAAAGCAAAGAAGGAAACGATGTTCTTACCGAAAAGAAAGGGCGGCATCTAAGGACGTCACACAAACGTTATATTTGCCTTTTTTTATTTTCTAGGAGGCACATTTAGCGCCACCATGTTTACGATGTGAAAACGGCCCTTCGTGAAATAAGCTGGTGACGGGACCATTCTCAG
This sequence comes from Dermacentor andersoni, assembly GCF_023375885.2. Classification (NCBI taxonomy): domain Eukaryota; kingdom Metazoa; phylum Arthropoda; class Arachnida; order Ixodida; family Ixodidae; genus Dermacentor; species Dermacentor andersoni. The sequence goes on from NC_092815.1 coordinate 24,450,252, forward strand.
GAAAAATGTCCGTCCAGTATACCGGGTTTCTGCCCGCGCAAGCATTGGAACGACCGACGGCACACGCGAACATAAGAGCAGAATGAGTGGGCGCGTTTAGCTATGCAGCATATAGGATGCAAGCAAGCAAGCAAGCAAGCAAGCAAGCAAGCAAGCAAGCAAGCAAGCGTTACAGACATCACGTGCGCATCCAATGTCTTCTACTAGTACAAAAAAGAAGACCACGTCCAGTTCCCTGCACTACGCAGGGGAAAGGGCGTTAGAGGGTGGAAAAAATATATTTTTTGGGTCGTAACATTCATAAGGGGCCGGATTATCAGCGAATCTGTTTAGGCTGCATACATGGGCTCCGTAATGGCTGCATCCATTGTGAAATAATATATTTTTTGCATATGGCACCACACTATGTCGACACAAGCGGCACCGCGGTCACTGCACCTCCCGTGTGCATCTGCCGCAACCACTGCTGCAGCCGCGCCGGCACCTCCGATGCCCATAATATTGCCGTTCATTGCTTCAACACTAAGGTCCTCTTCCTGAGTTAAAGCCGAATACCTGTTTTGTAGCTTGATCCGGAATTCCTCTATTTTCCCTCTTAGCGCTAACTCATTGATCGGCTTCTTATGTACCAGTTGCTTCCGTTCCCTCCTCAGGTCTAGGCTTATTCGAGTTCTTACCATCCTATGGTCACTGCAGCGCACCTTGCCGAGCACGTCCACATCTTGTATGATGCCAGGGTTAGCGCAGAGTATGTGGTCTGTTTCATTTCTTGCCTCACCATTCGGGCTGCTCCAAGTCCACTTTCGGCTATCCCGCTTGCGGAAGAAGGTATTCATTATTCACATATTTTTCTGTTCTGCAAACTGCACTAATAACTCTCCCCTACTATTCCGAGAGCATGTGCCATATCCCCCCGCTGACTTGTCTCTAGCCTGCTTCTTGCCTACCCTGGCATTGCAGTCGCCCATCAGCATGGTGTATTTTGTTTTGACTTTAACCATCACCGATTCCACGCCTTCATAGAAGCTTTCGACTTTCTGGTCATCATGACTGGTTGTAGGGGTGTAGACCTGTACGACCTTCAATTTGTACCTCTTATTAAGTTTCACAACAAGACCTGCCACCCTCTCGTTATTGCTATAGAATTCCTGTACGTTACAGCTATATCCTTATTAATCAGGAATCTGATCCCTAGTTCTCGTCTCTCCGCTAAGCCCCGGTAGCACAGAACGTGCCCGCTTTTTAGCATTGTATATGCTTCTTTTGTCCTCGTAACTTCACTGAGCCCTATTATATCCCATTTACTGCCCTCTAATTCCTCCAATAGCACTGCTAGACTCGCCTCACTAGATAACGTTCTAGCGTTAAACATTGCCAGGTCCAGATTCTAATGGCTTCCTGTTTGGACCCAGATATTCTTAGCACCCTCTGCTGCGTCACAGGTCGGACCGCTGTCGTGGTCAGTGGCTTCGTAGCTGCTGAGGACTGAGGTCCGGGATTTCATTTGTAATTGTCTTGTAATGGTAGCCAAGGCATTGTCGTATCGTTAAGAAAGAGCCAGCACACGCTGCCGCTCGATCTGCACATGACAGTGGCGACTGTGGTGCTATCTCGATGTCAAGAACAGATGCAGCGGGGAAAGCTGCATACGCTTGCTCGCGAACTTACGTAAGCCCAATGGAATTTGTTCTGACTTTGCAGAAGTTGAAAGACTGCAACTCAGCGCCTTTGTTTCCTGGAGCTTCATTGAAAGCTCCGCCTTCCGCACGTCTTACCAGGACGGGAGGTAGCTCTCACTTGTCTTCTATGGCGCGGAATAACATTTACTAACGCCTACTCCTATCTCATCGGAATGGCGACAAGTCCAGAATGTGAAGCTTGTGGGTGCAAATAGACGATAACGCACCTTCTGTGTGGTTGTCATTGCTACAATGCACAAGGCCTCGCTCAGGGCCTTTTCATGAAGTTCTTGCCGATGTACCTCTTCGAGTTGAAGTTGTCTCTTCCGGCGCTGCAATGTACTAGTTTCACCATGGTCGCATCCTGTGGAGTACTGTAAAAGACAAATTACGATGTACATAGCATTTCACTGTATAGGATTGCTGGGCTTGCCACACTGAGGAACAGAAAAGGAAGACGCAGCATTTCGCAGCAGAGTCAACTGAAGAGGCAGAGGCTAAGGACTGCGTGTCATGAGCGGAAATGCCAAGACAATACCTTGATGGAACGATGTCTGGCTGCAGCGTTACCGTGGCACATGCGCGCACTTAGCTGAGCTGCAATGGAATAAGCACAACGGGATATGCCAGAAGTTGGGCGAATCAAGAACAATACTTCTCTAGAGTTCGTTTCTGTCTTCTTGCCATGTTCTTCTTCTGCGTTGAAAATCTCACCCCTACGCCGTCCTTGTGTTTTCGCCACCGCGAAAACACCAAGGTTAGCTTGCATGTTGGGCCTGCAACTGTCCCTTTAGCGAATTTCGTGTTACAGAATGCCGTGGTCTCATTTGTGGAAATCAGATTTGGCCCAGGGACACGGGTTTCCACTTTTGGCAGTGGCGGCGTGCGCGTAAGCGAAGATTCTGTTTGGCGACGGCGGCTGAACCGCGGTTCTCGCGGTGGGGAAGCCCCGCTTGCCGCCCTTTGAATAGTGTCTGTTTCCGACGTCAACGGCGAGCGCGCTGACGCCAGTGTTTGTTGTGCGGTCCCGTGGCACAGAGCCCGGCATGTTTGCCTTGAGCAGGCATCACGTATCCGCTAGTCGTGTAGACTCGCGGTTTCCTGTTTCCTCACTGGGAATTCGAAAACTACTCCAGCTTGCCTGTTTACGCAAAAGTGGTAGTGTGCTTCGGCAGGACGTTTGAGGCTGTTTTTGAGGGTGTTGAATGTTTGAGGCTGTTGGAGAGACCACGTGATTTCATAGGGAACTCGCGCAGGAAGACAACCCGATTTATGAAAAAAGCATGGTAACACATTGGCAAATGGCCTTGAAACTGTGCTGTATGCTGCGAAGTTTTGATGCCAGGATCTTAACAAAGCGGCAGAGCGAGAAAAGAAGAGAAAGACTGGCAAGGATACAGAGAGAGAGATAGAGAAAAAGGATGCATAGAAAGGTAGGGATATTAAGTAGAGGTTTTTTTCAGTTGGCTACCCTGCACGGGGAGAACGAGTAGGGGGATAAAAAGAGAAACAAAGCAGAAGGGGAGAGAGAGAGGACGAAAAAAAAATAGATTGGCAGACTTCACCGATTCACCGCGGGCTGAACTCATTGCGACAGCAGGAGGCTCCCACCGTGTACACCATTATCTTCTGAAAAATAACTTATTTATACGATGGATACAGTATAGTCCTTATTCGCTACAGAACTGCACCAAAAGTACTGTACAAGCCGAAATACAAACACCTATGGCACAACGCTGAGCCTGTGTGAACACAAATCTTTCATGAACAACCACGAGCGAATGATGCGTGATAGCAAAGTGGTTAGCTTGTCCGCCTCCCACATATACATTACCGCAGAAACATGAATTCGAAGTTCAGTTTTATCAGAGCGAACAGTTACGCCGGTGCTTAGGTTCCTGCATTTTGCCGAAGCTAGAGGGTACATAAAAGTTAATATCTTGCAACAACTCAAGGTAATGGAGTCGTTGCGGATCATGCGTAGTTAGATTAGCAGGTTTGTCTGCCCCAGAGATACCTATGAACAATTTATACCGGGTGTTTCAGGGAACACTTCAAAATGAAAAAGAAATATATATGTCCTATTGCAGATAGCACAATTCTAGTCCATGAGCTGATCTTCTCGAAGAGGCGGACATTACTTGCACAAGCAAATGAAATGCATAACTTACTATTTAACAAGCATTCACTAATTAAGTTCTTAACTAATTAGCTGATGGCACGTATTGCAATTAACAAATTCTAGCCGGGCAGTTCGCGAGGTGAATCCACTTGGAATGAATTCTCAGGATGACAGAAGTTTCGAGATATGAATTCCCGAACTTTGCGGAGAAATGCATTGGTGTTCCAGTTACTTTCGTGTATCAATGCATAAAACGACGTTCTTTTAAGAAAGTGGAACGACAGCGCATTTGTACTGCAATTTGGACAGCACATGTCTCCTAAATGGTGTCATCCACACAATTATTTTCAAGTGGATATGCCTTGCAGTCTCACCCAGTAGAATTTGTAAATTGCAGCATGTGCCATAAGGTAATTGTTATGAACTTATTTACGAATGAATTTCTGTTAATTGATTGTGCATTTCAATTTTTTGTTCAAGTAATGTCCGCCCCTTCGAGTAGACAAGCTCACGGACTAAAGTTGTGCTATCTGCGACAGGCAATGTTTAAGAAGTTTTGAAAGTGTTCGCTCAAACACCTTGTATATTGTTACAGGGAGAAGAGGGAGACACATATATCCACATGTTATTGACAATGGTTGAGCGGCGTACAAGATGGCGGCCGAAATTCGCGCGATCAGTCTGCTTCGTCGTTTTCGGCGTTGTCCTTAGTTTCTTCTTTGGCAGCGCCCAGTGACATGCCCTCCGACAGCGGAAGCAACGTCGCGGTGTTTGCTTTTGTTGAGCGATTTGTCTTGAGCCAGGCGAAGTTTGCTAAATCAGAGGGAGGCGGAGCAACGGCAGCATCAAGAGGCATGGTTTCATACGTAATATCTGCGGTCAGTTGCCTCAATACGTGGTATCTGCCAGGGTAGCGCGATAACACTTTTTCCGAGATGCCAACGTGCCGTGATGGGGTCCAAAGCAGGACCATGTCACCAGGGATGAAGTGAACGTCGTGATGGCAGACGTCATAGATGCGCCGCTGCCTTTCTTGCGAAGAGGCAAGACGCAAGTGGCCGATTCTGCGCGCCTCCACAACTCTATAAATGACATTGTGGGCGTACTCTGTCGTCGTGCCGGGAGATGCAGGAAGGAGTGTATTAAGAGGCAGTGTATCAGTCACGACGGTCGGGAGCAACATGCATGTCAACCATGTGGTTGACATGCATGTTGACATGATGGTTCGATTGACACTCTCTGTGAGGCAATTGGTCTGGGGGTGGTAAGCAGTCGTTAGTTTGTGTTGTGAAGCGCAGGAGTACCTGAGATTACGGAAAATTTTTAGTAGAAATTACTAGTCCTGGTTGGTGAGAAGCTCGTAAACAACGCCGTGATGAATGATTACACCTTCGAGGACAAAGTTGGCGACTACGGTTGCACAGCTGGACTGAAGAGTCCGTGTAATGGCGTATACAATATACGTATATATATATAGGCACTTGTAGGTTGAGGACGCGCGTACTAAAAAAATAACATACTTTATTTCCTACATTTAGGCTGGGGTCCGGCCTTCAGCAGGTAGTTATATCACGATCAAATTGTTTATGTACGCAGAACAGACATGTACTCAAATTTGAGCACCAAAATGTCAGGCTATTATACAGACTTCCCGGTGCGTTCACTGTCTGCAGCGCGACGAATGCAACGTTGCTGGTGGGCAGAGTTTCTTTTGGCTTCGCCTTATGACGAGGGGGAAGCTGAGCCTGCGATGAAAACGACGTCGACGACTACGGCGGCCGTTGCCAATGGCGCAATGGAAAAGGCCAATGTAGGGATAGAGGCAGCAGACCGAATTTCGAGCTTTTAACGGGTGTCATTGTAAGAGATATCTTCGAGAGAAATAAAAAAGAAGTTGTGCACATTCAACGCGAATGTTGTAATCTATGTAAAGTGAAGCTTTCGTGAAGTTGTTAATAAATGTTATAAAACTAAATGAGATGGGTAGAATCGTCTTTATTTTTATCCTATGAAATGTGCCATCACATGAAATATTGATGTTTGTGTGCTGGACATGTTACTTCAATGTCATGCAGTGTCAGGTTTATGCACTAGAACGTTCCCAATCTATATCGAAGTGCAAACAGCCTTTCTTGCGGATCCACACCTTGAGACGTCGAGGCACCGATGTCAGGAGGGCAGAGATGATGTTTGATGTTTGTCCAGGAAAGCATGGTGAAGAGAGATGTATTCACGGAAAAATACGGCACATATGTAAATACATTTTCTTGTGTAACAGTGGCACATACCAATTCTGGGTGGTTGGGTAAGTATGGGTACATATCCAGTGACACATAACCAGTGGACGAAGAATGCCGTAGAAATTTATTTATTTATTTATTTATTTATTTATTTATTTATTTATTTATTTATTTATTTATTTATTTATACATACTGCAGCCCGTTAGGGCTATGACAGGAGTGGGTGTACATGCGAGGAAAACTGATTATGATTTGCAGAAACAAGAACATAGAACTATAAAAATGTGAAGGAACTATACATCAGCAATAGGATTTAAAAATTGAGAAATGGGCAACAAACGAACTTCGGCAGGTAGCAAATTCCACTGTTCAATCATGCGGGGGAAAAAACTGTATTTGCAAGTGTCAGTGCGTGGATGGAGTGGTCTGATATTAGAGGCATGATAAGCTCTAGTTGAAGTCGGGCAAGCAGGCATTAAAAGGGAGGGATCTGATAGGTGACAAAGAAAGTTCTCATAAGAACAGAAAATCTTCAGAGATTCTATGTGCCGCCGTCTAGAAAGAAACTGCAGGTTTAATTCCGCAAGAGCAGCTGACGGTGAAAAGTCTCGGTCGAAGCGACGGTAAACAAAACGAACAGCCTTCCTCTGGACCGACTCAATACAATTAATTTCACGTTGTTTATATGGGTTCCATGCGGATGAAGCATATTCTAAAATTGAACGAATCAGTGTTTTGTATGCTACTAATTTAGTGTCCCTCGGAGCAGCAAACAACGTCCGGCGGATGTAACCAAGTTTTTTTAACGCTTTACTACAAATGTAATCTATATGTTTTGACCAAGACAAGGTGGGTGTAAAAATGACGCCTAAATATTTGTATTGAAAAACTCGTGTTAGTGGTACACGGTTGCATATATAATCATAACATACGGGCATGTGTCTGTTAGTGAAAGACATAACAGTTTTATCAAAATGTATGCTTATTTTTCAAGTAGCACACCAGTCACAAAATGAAACAAAGGCATCTTTAAAGCGCTGATGATCAGCGAGTGAGTCAACTGGGCTGTACATAACCCAATCATCTGCATAGAGGCGTATCTTTGAAGTAACGTGGTCTGGAAGGTCGTTACTAAACAAGAATAGTAGAGGGCCAAGTACGGATCCCTGTGGGACTCCTGATGTGACGTCGACTACAGACGAATCCGCAGAATCATAGCATACGAATTGGGAACGCAAAAAAGGAAACTGGAAATCCAAGACACCAACTGAGGGTTATTTAGAATATTATCAAGTTTCAAAAGCAATTTAGAGTGTACTACCGTGTCGAAAGCTTTGCTAAAGTCAATGAAAATGGTGTCAATCTGATTACCTAAGTCGATATAATGGGAAAGGTCATGAGTGAACTCAGTAAGTTGGGTTTTAGTACTAAAACCGCGCCTGAAGCCGTTCTGAAAGCTGTTCAATAGGTTATTATTTTCAAGGAACAGTATTATATGCTTATAGATTATGTGTTCTAGTATTTTACATGAGGTTGCAGTTAAGGAAATAGGCCTATATTTAGATAAAAGCTGTCTGTCACCAGATTTATATAAAGGTAGCACTTTAGCTCTTTTCCAGGAAGAAGGCACAACGCCACTATTAAGGGACTTCTGACATATAATGAACAGATATTTAAATGTCCATAGCGAGAATCGTACTAAAAAGGAATTCGGAATTCCATCAGGGCCGCCTGGTTTTTTAGTATTTAAGTTTAGTATGAGATTCAAAACACCTTCTAGGCTAATGTTGATATCATGAATTTCAGTGCCGTGTGGTGGAGCGTCGACCAACGTGCTGATCTTTGCTGCTTACTTCTAGGGCCTGTTTCACCGATCGCTAACTGCCCACCTGTTCACCTTGCGGCCTGCTAGCTTGCTGGCCGGCTGATCAAGGAGCGAGTAACGGACAGCGTACGGCGCAACAACTAAGCCACGAGTGTGGGCGGTCAGCGATAACATCGTCGCTGATGACTGACGGGAGCGGTGACGTCAGGAGCCTGGACGGTGCCAACACATATAAAACGAAGGACCAAACGATGCTGGAGTGCAGTCCGGTGGAGCGTCGACCAACGTGCTGATCTTTGCTGCTTACTTCTAGGTAAGAGGCGCCTACTTGGTGGGATCGGTCGTTTTTCTTTTTGCTCCACTGGACTGCACTCCTGCCTCGAACCATGTCGCCGCGAGATTGTACAAAGTGTTCAAAGTTGTTTGAAAAAGATCAAGAGAGTACATCTTGTTCCAAATGCAAGAAAGTATACCACGCGGGCAAATGTTCGGGAATGACTAAAAAGGCTTTCAAAAACATGGGACCACGCGAAATCGACGGCTGGATGTGTGAGTTTTAGAAAGCAGGAATCAGGGGAAGAAACGTCAGAAACCAGTGACGCGGAACGCAGAGGGGAAGGGAGGAAAGAAAAATCAAATGAGTCATGTTACAGAACTGATTGAGGACATTAGCCAAAAGATGGTGGCAGTCTTGGGCCGACTAGAAGAGATGGAAAAAAAGGTGGACAGACAGTGCACGACAACAGAAGGGATAGAAAAATCTATGGAACTGCTGTCACATAAATATGACGAAATTATGGCCACCACCGTAAGGCAAGAAAAGGATATTGCAGAATTAAAGATAACGTCAGCAGAACTGACGCGAAAGATGGCAGAAAAAGACAATGAAATTGCAAGCCTGTAGGAAAACGTCGAGAGTGCTGAACAGTACTCGAGGCGAAAAAACATCGAGGCACGTGGCGTCCCGTATAAACAGGGCGAAGATCTGTATAAGGTTCTAGCGGGGCTTAGCGCAAAGCTGGAAATACAGACAGTCGAACGTCACTCACTGAAGGCCATTCACAGGCTAAAAGAGAAGAAAGATAAGATACCCCCAATCATTGTCAGATTTAAGGAATTGGCTGATCGTGACCTGTGGATTTCGAAGAAATACGCACTCCGATCTGATGGCATATACATAAACGAAAACTTGACACGAGCGCAAAAAAAGTTGTTTTGGCTGAGCAGACAGAGGGGCAGACAACAGGGCTGTAAATTTGTCTGGATGCGCAATGGCAGAATTTTTGCTAGGCGCAACGAAGGAAGTCCTGCCATGATCATTACAACAGAAAACGATTTGGAAAAACTAAACTAATGGCAGAGTTCACTTTTTTTTTCTGAATGGAATTCTCATATAAATCAGTTCATTAAGGAAGAACAGTTAAAGCAGGAGCTAAGTTTATTACATATAAACATACGAAGCATAAAGAAAAACTGGGAGCAGCTATATGCTTATGTAAACACTCGGCAGACAAGAGCAGATGTAATCGTCTTGACAGAGATTAATCTCGATGCAACTCGACTAAGCTTTTACAGCCTTGCTGGGTACTCTCGGTACGCTTGGTGTCGAGAAAACAGAAAAGGAGGAGGGGTGGTCGTGTTTGTGAGCGATACCTGGTTGTCATATGAAATTCAGGTATCCATAGAAAACGCAGAAATTGTGATTGTCTCTCTTAGCAAGATGGACACAACTTACATTGTATGTGCAATATACAGACCACCTTGCACGAACATTCCTTTATTCCTCGAAGAACTAACCTCACTCCTAAAAAAATATATGAATGAGAAGCAGTTTATTTTAGCGGGAGACCTAAATATAGATATAATGCTAAACTCAAGGAGGGTAGTTAGAGACTACTTAGACCTACTGGCTGAATTTGGCTTAGTTAACCTTATTAATAACTGTACAAGAGAGGAATGTTTAGGTTCCAAGGTAACTACGTCATGCATCGACCACATAATTGTCCGCATAGCAAACAAACATTCTTCATCAGGAGTCATTAAATTGAAACTTGCAGACCACTACTTCGTGGCACTTGTAACCATGAAAGAAACTTGTAACCATGAAGACAATGCGAACATCAGACCTAGAATCAGGAACATTTTAGACAACAGGAGTATAGACAAAGCTATTCAGAACACGAACTGGAATGCTATATTACCTCTGGATCACATGAGGCTATATAATATATTTCTCGAAAAGTTCCACCTCATATAAGAGACGTCCACCAAAGCTATAAAAATAAAGCAAAGAAAACCGGACAACAATTGGATAACACAGGATATCATGGAGTTGTGTTACTTAAAGGATAAAGCTTGGCAGAACTGTAGAAAGGACCCTGAAAATGTAGCACTTAGGCAGGAATTTCGCATATTGCGAAGTCTTGTAACAGCCAAAACGCGCCAGGCAGAAAGAAGATACCTATCCCAGCAGTTTGCGCTAAACAGCAATGACGGAAGGAAAACATGGAAATTGGCAAACAGTCTAATGGGCCGCGTCAAACAGGCAACGATTGAGGAGGTCATCGACAAAAACTTTCCAAAAGAAGAAACACAGTCATTGTGCGAACTGTTTAACGAGACTTTCATTCACGCAACAGATAAGCGGCGCATTGCTCATGGTACGAATCGTCTCGAATATCAGCCTATACTTTCATGCACACAGACAGCGTACCTACCTGAGATAACAGAAACTGAGCTATGGAATATAATAGGTAAAATGAAGATGTTCAAACCACCAGGTTTTGATAAGATCCGCGTAAGAGATCTGTACTACAACTTTAACAAACTAAAAGATGTGATTCTCAAAATATTAAACGGAATATTAGAAACCGGAATGATGCCCAAAGAATTGAAAATTTCGATAGTGAGACCTGTGTACAAAAGCGGAAAGAAAAGTGACTGCGCAAACTATAGACCAATTTCTATTATACTTGCCCTGGCTCATATTTTGGAAAAGCACGTGGCTTCCGGTATGCAGTCTTTCTGCGATAAATATTCAGTAAACAACCCGGCACAATATGGGTTCACAAAGGACCGGAACACAACTACGCTCTTAGAAGAATTCTCAGATTACATTAACACTGCGATAGAAAACAATCGCCTTATGCTAGCATTGTTTTTAGACCTATCAAAGGCATTTCATACTGTTGATTACGCCTTATTGTTGCAAAAGCTGGACAACCTAGGTTTCAGGGGCCGATTTCATCAATTCCTTGAGGGATATTTCACAGACAGATCACAGTGTGTGAGAATTGAAAACAAATACAGTGAATGTAAATCAATAAAATTCGGTGTTCCGCAAGGAAGTACTCTGGCCCCATTACTATTTAATATCTACGTCTCTGAACTGGGTTTTTTGAATTTAAGATCAAGAATCTTCCAATATGCAGATGACACAGCATTAGCACTAGAACTCACTGATCTAGATCTTGGGTGCAAAGTGTTTCAACAGGATGTGTGCAGGGTAATAGACTGGCTGACGCAAAATTCAATATATCTATATCGGCAAAAAACAAAGCTTATCTGTTTTAGAAACCCACACAAACGAATGCTCCTAAGGGAGTCTCTCTTTTTACATAACTCTCATTGCACTCCGTGCACATGTAATGCAATACCATTTGAACATGCAGTCAAGTATCTCGGAATAATATTTGATGAGCATATAACATGGAATGATCATGTGCAGTATATATGTAACAGGCTTAGAGCTGTGTCTGCGATGATTTACAACCTAAGAGGTAAAACTTCGATGCACTTGAGGCGCACCATATACATGGCGCTGGCTGAATCTATTATAACCTACGGTATTACATTGTAGGGAACTTGTTCTGATCACAAAATGGGAGCCATAAACCGCATAATTAAAAGAATAGTAAACAGTGCAACCTACGGAACTATGCTTCAACAGGCTGACAAGAAGGAACAATACAATAGGCTTGGCATACTGGAAATGCGTGAACTATTTTATTACACTGTGCTCACACGTCATTACTATGCAAAGGATTTCAAAGTACCTGTCAAGAAAAACGTTGCCCTAAGAAAGACAGAAACATACATTAAGCCACGATGCTTTACACATTACGGGAAAAAAGTAAGGGGATATTACGTGCCACAGATATTAATTGAACTTGGAGAAGCGCTTGGACATTTACAAACTAAACAAAAAATGACTAAATCAATAAGGAAATGGTGCTCATCATTGCAAATAAATCACTGATTGCCTCTTGCATGTGGAAGGTTGCTTTCCTGGATTTGATCCTTAGATATTCCGTGAGTTGTGGTATGGCTCATTGTCAAGCTATTATGATCTCCTTTATTTATTTATTTACTTAGTTTTAATTTTGCTCGAGTTGTAGTCATTATGTCTCTATAATTTTATATAATATGGTTAGTATGTACTAGTATACCTTACTTCATTGTTTTGTGGTACACGTTCGATGATTCACTGTGCTGCCTGAACAACCAACAAGCACGCTGTGCTTAGGTTGGACAGGAAATGAAAACCTATGTACCAAATGAAGATGAATAAAATTTTTGATTTGATTTGATTTGAATTGCATATAAATTGGTATTTGTAAATGTTGAACGACTGGAATCATCCGAGGCGAATACTGACTGAAAATATGTATTAAACGCTTCTGAAATCTCTAATGGATCGTTAGCAACACTGTTGTTGATTTTAAAAGATGTGGAAGAAGAAGAGCCAGGAAATATGAAAGACCAGAATTTACGGGGGTTAGACTTGAACAGTTTCGGCAACTGAACATTAAAGAAGAAATTCTTGGCCGAGGTTTTTTTTTTTTCTGGAGTTCACTTTTTACCTTAGCGTTCAAAACGCATGCCTGAGGATTGTTCGAGTGTTTAGTGCGAAGTCTTCCAGCACGTCGCGATAAGTGCAGCAGTTCTCGGTTCATCCAGAGAAACCCGCCGTGGTTGCTCAGTGGCTATGGTGTTGGGCTGCTGAGCACGAGGTCGCGGGATCGAATCTCGGCCAGGCGGCCGCATTTCGATGGGGGCGAAATGCGAAAACACCCGTGTACTTAGATTTAGGTGCACGTTAAAGAACCCCACGTGGCCGAAATTTCCGGAGTCCTCCACTACGGCGTGCCTCATAATCAGAAAGTGGTTTTGGCACGTAAAACCCCATAATTTAATTTTTTTTTCATCCAGGGAAGGTTATTGTTTTTTTTTCTTAGTTTTCAAAGGAACGAATAGATATATACATGATTTTACGATGCTCTTAAACCACGCCACGAGCGCATCAACGTCACTAGATAGTCCAAGTGCAAAAATGCGTCCAAATTATTGGATAGTTCATCCATGATACGGACGTCATCAGCTCTGGAAAAGTCTCGAAACGTGGACAGCGTAATACTTTGGTTATGGATCGGCTGGTTTACAGATAGCAAAACAGCGTTGTGATCCGAAATACCATAAATTATTTCGTACTTGTAACCCGTCTTGGCAAAATCAGTGCTGAGAAAAATCGAATCCAGTACTGCGTCACCACGGGTGGGACTGTGAACGACCTGCTTTAAGCCAAGAGATAACGAGAATTCAACAAGTTTCCTGTTTAATGCATTACCATGATCAAAAAATGAGAGAGACGTCCAGTCGATTCCGGGAGCATTAAAATCACCCAGTAAGACGAAATTTGAGTAAGCTAAATTCTCTTGCAGCAAAAGTTGGTCCAGGTTGTCAAGAGTTTCCCACGAACTATTAGGGGGATGATAGAAAATGCACATGTTTAAGAATTGTTTACCGTAGTAAAGCCTACAGCAGACTGATTCTATGTCTAGTGGAGAGAAGATGACTTTGAATTTGAAATCCGAGCGAAAAAGCAGTGCAACCCCACCACCTCTGATTATGACGATCATTTCGCACGGTGACGTAACCTGGTGGTGTAAACTTGATTTGATTTGATTTGATTTATTGATTTCCATTTACACACACACATGTACAGAGGAGTGGTAAATGGAGGTGGATGAGGGAAAAAAGCCGCACAGACGCGGCTTGAGTGCTGCAAGTTATGTGCAAGTTGAGTGCTTCAAGTTATGAATACCCGCATGTAGCCAAGTTTCGGTGATACCAATAATGTCAGGTGAATAGGACAAAACAAGGGCAAGAAAAAGGGGAAATTTATTAGCTATACTTCTAGTGTTGATGTTCATAATGGTAAGATCTTTTTGGGTTGTAGAAGAAGGTCAGCCTGTTGCTGACTGATGCGGGACCTGCTGTCTTAGAAAAGTTGCGACGATTAGAAATTTTTACAAGAGAGTTGGTGGAATCGCCCCAGTTATACCGAATGTTGTCAATGAAAATATGGTCAAACCTAATCTTAACAGAAGACCCATTGTTGCGATGCTGACTGGACGCCTCCCATAGTTTCTTCCGAATACCATGGACTCTGGGAGAAAAGTCATCAGAAAGCCTAAGTCCGGAATCCGTAAGCTTAAAACCATTCTTCAGCAAAGTAAGCTTGTCATTAAAATCAAGCATTTTCAAAATTACCGGGCGTGGATGGTTTTCACGAGCTCTTCCAAAACGATGGAGGCGTTCGATTCGAGGACATTGAATGCCAAGACTCTGTTGGAATAATTCAGATATTTTGGAAAGAAGGAAACCGTGACTTTCATCAGCAGTTTCTATTAAGCCATGCAAAATGATGTTGTTCCGTCGAGACCGATTTTTAGATCCTCATTCTTTCCAGTCAACTCAGTGACTGTACTCTTCAGTGCACCTATTTCATTATGTAACTGACCATTTTCAGGCCGTGAAGCAGGGGTGTTCAATGCCTTTTCAAAAGCAGAAATTCGCGATTCAAGTGCCACGAAGCGCATACCAACAGAACTTTTTATCTCTGCAATGTCGCGAGCCATGTCCTTATTGTTAGTCAATATTTCAGTCAAAAGTTGTACAAGCACAGGATTATCGGAGTTCGACAATGCTTCCTCAACCACCAGCTCTCCAGTAAGATTAGAAGCCCTCGGCGAATTAGCAGAGCGGCTTGAATGGCCCAAAGAAGCGCGAGCTTTTTTATTAGGTTTAGTCGACCGGGTTCCCGTAGTGGGTCCAGGGTTACGCTCGATATCACCACTCAAGAGAAGGCGGTTGAGAGCCGTCAACATAACAGAGATGAAAAAAAAAGTGGCTGTGGGCAGCACAGCAACAGCAAAAAACGATCCTCGGACTTTAAACAATGAGCATTTTTGCGGTAACATACCTGCATAAGCAAGAAACAGCATTTAGGCGACATTCCGTAGCTGTTGCCAAGCTGCCCACTTCCGGTGGCAGCTGCCAGCCTGCTCCTCGCTTTCGCTTTCTTGTTAACTGCGTATATGTGTTCAAAACAACAACAACAATAATAATAATAATAATAATAATAATAATAATAATAATAATAATAATAATAATAATAATAATAATAACATCAACAGTAACCCGCAACATTGTGCTAGTTGGTGCTCCGCCGACTTCGTGTAGCACTCAAATTGAACAAAGCACGAAGGACGAGCAAAACGGTCGAGCGCATGGACAGTAATATGCAGTTTTTGCTGACTCAGTGCATACCATCGAACGCCATGCTGTTGAAAGATCCACCATCCCTCCCAAGCTCAGTGTAACCGAGGAACCGTTGGTGTTCTCCAAAAATTCCGCATTACACGCTTTGTAGATCTTTCTCATAACAAACCCGCGTTTATTTCTACCCGTGTGGCTGCGAGCGCTTTAGCAAGAGCTGCCCACCACCGTGTATAGAAAGTACAACGTTGAAAAAAGGGCGCAGTAAATGCGAAACAGGATATTTCTCCAGACGAAGCCATGGGACACTGTCAGAATGCTTGGGAAACTAATAAAATTTTAGTTTGAAGAGAATAAGCAGGAAGTTGTTGGAGAGGGCTAGTGTATAGGTGACAGTGCCTTCAAAATGAAAGGACAAAGTATCGTTTACTCGTGGGGGTTTTATTGATCCTCTCTCTTTTTTTTTGTCTGGCCATATTTTAGACGAGGAACTTTGTTTGAATCATATTATTTTAACCGCGTATCTATTGCAGGATGTCGCTGAGACAACTAGTACATGTGCGAAGTATGAAAGTTGTCGTGGTGCGATAACTAGAATAGTAGCGAGAAGTAAAACGGAGGGAGGGCGGAAGGAGGGGCACGACGGCGAAAAGAAATTAAAATGAAAAGAAAAATAATGGCATGGCAAAATTTTGACGTGTTTCTTTTTCTTGCTCCTCCCTCTTGGGAATGTTAAAAAAATGGAAGTCGAGATGAAAGGCTCGAGGTGGAAGAGGGCGCAAAATAATAATTGGGATTTTTGAAAAATGGAACGCAAACGACGCGATGTGAGTTCTCCTAGCGAAGTCTGAAAAACTATCTTCATTCCTTTTGTGTATTACTATAACATGAGATGAAATACGCGGCGCCAGTTATAGGCGCCATTATATCCTAACTATGATTTGTTAAAACAGGAAAAAAATAAGAAACGTAGATTGTTAAGGAAGCAGATGCACGCAATGCTCTAAAGATGTTTATCAACAAAAAAGAGGGTTTTCATCTCGAGTGACTTGTCATTCATATCGATCGCGAAAGTGCCTTTAAGTTCCCGGAAACGTAAGCAGAATAAAACTCGTATGAAGGAAAGAAAACTTGTGTGAAGGAAAGAGAATTTAACGTAACGCGGTCTTGCTCACCGGAAGATACGTGGAATGCTTTACCTGGGCTTCCGAACTGCATTTTCTTTTTTCGGCCGAAAACAGCAGAGAACATTAGGCGTATAAGCACGTTCGCTAAAGCACTAATGCATAAAACCGTTTAGGAAGCGCTCTGAATAAAACAGAGATGCAAGCCGAGCGGAGTCGACTTAAACTGCAAGAAAGCCCGGGAATCATGTACATTGGAATGTCTGCCTAAAACCTACGCAGAACTGTCCAAGCCGTCGGGCTATAAAAAAAAAAAAACATTGAGGTGACTGCGTATTATTTGCTTCCCTTTTGAAACGCTAAAGAAGTTCTTTTGAGCTAGAACGTGAACGTATGACAGAAAGTTTGTTTGTGGTTGCGCACACTACTAAAAATTGAAGTGGTGGAAGAATGCGAGAATGTCGTGGATTCAGTCTGATTTTGAAACCTTTCCAACTGGGCTGCTGTGGCAACACGTCAGATGTGGTGTACTTAATGCTTTTATAAGGTATGCAAGTCTAAACGATGCAAAAGAAAAAAAAATAAGACGACAGAAAAGCTATAGCCGTTTTTAAAATACAGACCTAAAGTGCAACGTAAGTACAATTAGAATTTTGTGCGATGCAACACCAAAATGCTCACAATGCCCGTAATTACTTGCTGACGATGTTATTAATTTGGCCTCTGACCCTCTGTTGTTGTCCCTGGAGTTGTCCATCCACTAATGTACTATTCAACATAGTCTGCCCATTGTGGAGGTGCTGCATTTTATGCGTGTGCCACCTGCACGTTACGCGCCACGAAAGCGCTGCTGACGTTCTTGCGGGCCATGAGCGTTAACGAAACTTTGCAAATATATCTATAATGTATACATGTATGTGTGACTGCATGTGCCGTTAAGTGTTTATCACTTTGTATATCATAATCGTCACGCAGCACCTGGAGTAGCACGTCAGGCGAACAGCCAGGCTAACATCTTCAGCATATCCTTAAGCGTTGTGTCTCTCTCTGTCCTGTTTCCATTCTTCTCACGAACGATTTATCTATTTACAAAATAATTAATAATTTAATTTGTTTTTAGTAAGGTTGGTAAAGAAGAGGCAACTGGCTCGTAGGTATACGTACGAGTAGTGGAAGATGATTAAGCAGAGAGGAACAAAAACTTTACCATTTTCTGGCGTCCTGCTGCTGCTTATATAGTTTTGTTAAATGTTCGATAAATTTTGATCAAGATAACTGTTTAATATTATTGACCTCCACTCTCTTGCCGTTCAGTGCAGTGGAGCATGGTGCCAACCCCGTGAGTAATCTATCAAAACGTTTTTTTCGGCGGGTTCATTCATAACGAAAGAAAAAAAAAAAGCTATAGCGCACGAAAGTCGATGATAAAGCACACAGTTCGCTGGACAGCGCCTGTCATGTACTTTGTGTCTTTTGCCATCAGCTTTGTCGCGCTGTAATTTTTGCTTTTTTGTATTCAATTAGTTCTACAGAAATTCATTCATGCCTTCAGAAGGTTGCATCGTTAAAGGGGTGCCGATCGTGGTTGCTCTCTTTTTTTTTTATAAATTTGCATGGTTATATGCTCCCTGTGTCACAAAAAATTGGTCTCATTTCTCTCTTTTTTTTGGTGGATTACTGTTACAGCTACGGGACTAGGCTGATGGTGCTAATGCCGGTGTAGGGACACTATTTGCAGGCTTCAAAATCAAGAAAGGGGCTGACAGATGGAATAGCACACTGTGGCATCAAGGTTATAAAAAGGGATAAGGAGCCTCAGAAAGGCTGGCCAACGTTTCAATAGGGGGACCTATCTTCGTCGAAGGCGGCCTCGTCATCCTCGGCATGTTAGTTTTAAAGCGTTAATGCAACGACGTCACGTGCGGTTGTTGTCGGTGGCGGCTGGTTGTAAAGGAAGAGACTTCAAAGAGAATGATCGCTGTCGCCTGACGTCTGTGAGCGTGGTTCCCAATACGAGGAGACAAGAGTGGGAGAGTGGGAAGACGGGGAGAAAAGAAAAGAAAGAAAAGGAGAGAGAACAAAGGGGGAGGGGACTCTGAAAAGAAAAAAAGAAGAAAGAACAAGAAAATAAAAAGAAGAGAAGGGGGGGGGGGGGGGCGTTGGGGAAGCGACAGGTTTGGGAGCATTCAGAGGTGTCGTTGGCGGCGTGTTTTTGTGGCTTGAGTAGAGCCGATCCGGCAGTCAGTGCACGAGTAACAAAAAGGCCCCAAAAGACATCAGTTGAAAGAGTGACTTTACGTAGCAGCAGCGAATCTAGCAATTTTGAAGGAGTTAAGATGGCGGAAAGGAGTCTGGCGTACAATGCATGGGGTAACTGGAAGGCAGCGGCATGGTCTTTCAAGGGACGTTAGCCCCAGTAGCTCCACGTAGGTGTCGTTACGGCGGTATACAGAAATGGCGATACCCTGTGTGGCCGAGGCGCCGAAAACGGTATACTCGCGTCTGGGACTCTTTGGGATGTGTTAAAGAGGGCGTTCAAAAAATATATATATTACAAAGAACAGACAGAACAAAAAAAGGGGGGGAGAACCGAAACCGCAATAACAAATAGGAGGGTGACGTGGGCAGAAGTGGACGGGGGCAGGTGTACTTGGGAAAAGGCGGTCGTACAGTTGATATAAACGTAAAAACATGAAAGAGTATACTAAATTGACTGGTGGGCACGCAAAAAATTGTTGAAATTGAGGAATAGGTGAGGTTAAGAATTAAGGTTAGCTGGTAGCATAATGTGTTTTGTGCCTTAATTGATGATGTGAGAATTTCAAATTTAAGTTACCGCTTTTAAAGATTCTAGGTTGCCACGTGTCAAATTAATTCCCGTCGGGTGTAGGCAATTAAACTTGTGTGTGAGATATGATTCCGTGTATTTCCTTTCGCGAAGTGAACGGAAATTTGTAATATATAGAGCCTTGCTTTGTCGAATATATGACCATGTTCATTAAAGTGGCTGGCTACTGCTTTAGGTAAATTGTGTTTTGTATCCGCGCGGTGACCGTTGAATCTTGTATGAATTTGTTGTCCAGTCTCACCTATGTATTGTTTGCTACAAGCGGCACATTCTAGACAGTAGACTACGTTGCTTGATGTGCAGGTGAAACCCGAACTTACCTTAATTCACCGACTCAAATAGGCACCTTTAGTTCATATCCCAATTTTATAATGGGTGTTTTTGTCGGCGTGCGCTCACTGGGAACAAAATCTTCTGAACGTACACGCGACGAAGCCGATGGCGTCGAGTGCGTTCTCTTTATGCTGGCAATACAAAGCCGACGCTTCTCTGCAACCGCAACGGTGGAGTCCAGGGAGTCGCCGCGGCTGAAGATACACTTCCCAGTCGCTTCCGAAATTTATTATGGCAGCTGAGTGCAGCACAGTGGTCGCCCCTTGACCTTGAATCATCCGGCATGTTAGCAATCACAGACACATGTTAGGAGGAAGATTTAGCTCGGGCCCAACTCCGACGTGACCTATTCAAGTACATGTAAAACGCAAAAACGCTTTTTTGAGATAACCCCTAGACCGATTTCCATGAAATTCGCACATTTGAGAGATAAAGCTAAATTCTAGTGACTGCTGGAAGCGGATTTTCGATTTAGGGCCTGAATATTATTGAGAGAGTTCTAACAAATTCGAAAATTGGAAAAGAAGTTGAAGCACGAAGTTTACAGATTCATAGCTCTCCCTCAAGAACAGATATCGCGATTCTCTAAACAGCTTCCATTAGATCATATAGAGCGGACATATTCAGTATGTCAATATATATATTACGTGAATTCGTTACGTTGTGTAAAAGGGTTCTGCAAAGTCTGTATTTCCATATTAATAAATTTCTTCATATTCATGTGTAACATACCAATTTTGTCCCGTTTAGATGTACTATTAGATGCAATTAACATAATTGTGATTCCATTTTTCATTGCTGAGTTGCAGAGTCGTAACCTTTATAGTTTCGTTTTCTGAAAATCTGCGACTTTTGGCAATTCTTAATAAAAAATGAACGACTTAAATAAAAATTCGGAACCAACAGTGATTAGATTTTATGTTTTTCTAAATGCAACAAAGATCGTCAAATTCGTTGCAGTGGTTGACGAGAAAAAGGAAGAAGGAGGAAAGGAAAGAACATGTATTTAGATAGGAGCACGCGAGCTAAAGCTTCCTTTTAAGGGCCAGCCAGACGCGACTAATCGTACGTACCTGGCTACGCGTCACGCATCTGCGAGGCCGTGCGCGTTTGATGTCCTACGCGTCTAGAGAGGGTAACCGCGCAGGCCACGCGCGCGTCAGGCAGTGCTTGATTTTGAGCGTTATTTTGAGCGTACCCGACGAGAAGGGACGGCCTGTGCGCCGTCGCCACGTGGCCAGCAACTAACCTTGCGGCGTGGGCTTGGAAACAGGTGGTTGTTGATTGGAAAGCGTGCTGACACGCCGGGAGTTGCCGCTGTTTCTGTGCCGCGTAAAGACGATGGATGCTGTCAATGATGAACCGCTGGCCACCTGCGTTAATGCTCGGCCTGCACTTTGGCTGGCGAAGCACAAGCGCCATAAGTACAAGCACGTGACAAGGTGCTTGTGGGCCGAGCTGGCGAGAAATGTGATGACAAGCGCTGCCGAAACAGGCAAGTGATCAAAATTTTATACGGGTGTCATACGCGGGGCACTTCCAATTGCAATCGAGCCTGATTGGGATAAGATTTCTAGATCGGGATTGTCTCTGCTGTGTAAATTAGGCGTAAACTTTCCCCCAACCCAAGCGTTTACCTGGAAGGTGATCTAGCAGCAATGCGGTACCCACACTGGAGCGCTCACTTGTGTGCGTATCGTGTGGCCGCTCGCCCTTCCCTTCTTCACACGCCTAGGGACTCAGAGACTCGTGCGCTGACGCATGTGAGACGCGTATCCCATGCTCCGTGTGGCCGGGCCTTTAGAGTCTCAATAATTGGCAATGACACCTCCATGTTTCCAAGCGGCAGCTGGGAGAAACGGGGATCCTCGCGTACCAGTGCGACGAGGAGAGGCGCGGTGCGCTGTTTCGAGGCTACGTTCCTCCTGCCCGTTGAAATGGTCTATAGATCTGCGTTGTATGACACCCTGCATCGTAGATAAATTTTTTTACTCATCAAGCGATCGCCACGCTTGTCCCGATAATGTCATGAGGTTGGTTACTTCTGGATGCCGCCAAAGCCTGCAGGAGCAGATATGAAGGCCAATATGTACCGTTCATGGGAGTTTTCGTAATTTCTCTCAGCAGCCTTGATTTAAACTGCAATTAGCGTGTACTGCCCATGTGGTCTCGACATCAAGTTCCTCGTGGATTCTTGTCACAGAAGTACACAACGTGGAGCAGAGAACTGAATGACGAAGGACAAACATGAGGAGAGTGTGTTGGGAGGCTAGTTGGTAAGACATTCTTTTGTGAACTTAAAGTACGCTAGGGACGAGACACCGAGGTAGAAGAAAGTTTTTCCTGCTAGTTTTCCCTCCCAGGTGAAACGTCTCCGTAATGCAAGTTTTCCACGAGCCCTGCTCTAGGCCGTAGCTGAGTCGCTGTTGAAGGCCATATGCCACCATACCACCGACACTGGGGTTGACTTAGGTGAATGAAGGAAGAGGCGAAAGTTTGAGGTAATACCATATGTCCATAAGGCTTTGCATGGGATGAAGAGGGTTGCTGGACAATTCAGTGTTGATGTGATTTTTTCAATGCCCTGCAAGCTGTCGCGTTTATGGCCCTTTCTAACGCAGATAAACCCAATAGGGATAGATGTGGCATAAAACACAGACGCATGTATGTACCATGTAGGACACAGGTGGTGTACGAGATTACGCTGAGCTGTGGAACGTTCTATGTGGGGCAAACCGGAAGATGTATTAAAAAATTTTGATGGATCACTCTAGCTCATTAAAAGATGGCAGCGGAAAGCACCTGCCAGTTCGTTGTAGGTCATGGGTGAAGAAGCGTGTGCTGATCTTTGACAAAATGAAGGTGTTAGGGCGAGCAAAGGACCAAATGGCACGTGAAACCTTGGAAGCTTTCTTAATAGCAAGACATGGTCCAGATAGGTGCGTCAGCCAACCGTCAGTGTATCTTTTCAAGAAAGAGCTTGAGTTTTTGGTGTAGATAGGGGCTTGGCGAGGGAGCGTCTCATGGTCACGTGGTTATGGTCTGGCTTGGGCATGCGCATAGTTCGAAAAGGCAGCATCGTGTGATTACAATAAACCTGTTGCATCTGCGTTCGTTGTCTTCTTCTACCTCGGTGTCTCGTCCCTTGCGCAGTTCACAAAAAAGAAGGACAAACAGAAGCGCTAACTTTCAATTGACGTTTATTGTGATATGAGCCCAAGAAATTTTGCTCAGATGCAACGAGCTTTTTCGAACGTATAGTTTCGCGTGCATTTCTCTGAATCTTTACAATAAGTATGCGCCAGGCTGCACGACTGTTATGTTAGTTTTTCAATCTGCTTTTACAATTCCAGGCAACAGGGATGCTAAGCAGCGAAGGCCGACCTAAGCAAGTTCTTCTAAATGCAGTGAATGAGGTTCATTTTCGGAGGAAGAAGACATGTCTGAGCCTGTATTTCTTCGCATTTTCGGCTGCAGTTTCTTCCTTACAACGCAAGCAGGGTACTTATGAAGAAAGAAAATTGAAAGAGGAAGAAATTTGTCATGCGGAAGGAAACTGTAAGTTCTTCGTGATGCACTACGCAGGCACAAGCATTATTTATAAGCATCATCACGGACTTTTCGTTAAAGCGTATCACGTAGCAGCATGCTTAAGGGTACTGCAACCGAGCCCATTTATCACGACGCAAAGGCACCGGTCGCAGCAAATAAGACGATGCGGAGTCGCGTTCCACGGTGCAGATCTCCATAACAAAGAGCTCTTTTCGTTCATGTTTCCTGGTCCCAAGGAATCTCCGGCAGCGGTCCTGGCCCCTGTGAGTGGGTGGAGCTTCGTCCTTCCTGGGACGCCCTTGCTTTGAACGTCCTGGCTTCACTGGTGAGTTTAGCTTTATTTGCTTTTTTGATGTGTTGTTCTTGTTGGAAAACATTTATTTCGAAGGCAGCAAGATGGTCTCGGTTCTCACGATAAAATGCAAAAAAAAAAAAAAAACGCGTAGAAATCTTGAGTTAGGAATAATATTAGGAATGGCTGTAAAATTGAAGAAACACATCGGAAATTAGGAAGCGGAACGGAGTCCGGACCGAAGCAGAAGTCGAAAGTCGCCGGTTTGACATTCTTAATGCACAACACTCCGTGATAAACGACGGCGATTAGTAGGAACGAAGCTGACAAAACAACTTTTGTTACGTTTGCGCAGTTTACAGCGTCTCATCGCTTAAGCTGTGATCTACAAGATATGCTGCAAGAAAAAAAAAAGCGCTAAAGAATTGCCATTCTTTTTCTGAACACATGAAGGCTAGAAGGAACATTCGAATTATGGAATGCTTCATGGTTTGATCGCCGTAGAGGATTGCGCATCAGTTGATGCGGAAGGATTCATCTAGCAGGATCAGTTAATGGGAAGTGTCGCGTGGCGGAATAGTTTTGGTGCCGAGAGCACTCTTGCAATATTGCTTAAAATCTAAGGACACCTGAGTACTTCTTATGAGCTGTGAATGCGAAAGCATTACTGTCTAATTGAACGCCGTTGAGTGGTCCTTCGAGTTTTGCGCTGTGAGAAATGTTTTCAAGTTTTGCTGCGGTGTATGTTATCGAGTTGTGCGATTAAATTGGTGCGAGTTATTTTTTGTACGGTTTCTACGTGAGCATGTTGACTGTAGACCGGAATAATTTGGACTATATTGCTGAGAAATCAAGGACGCTTCATGCCACCGACGTCCTGCGTGACGAGAGGCTGAAGAAGCAGTAGAGGGCACCAAGGCCGGCAGGCGTGCGCAGTGGCTAAGCCCAGTGCGTGCGTGCGTGCGTGCGTGCGTGCGTGTGCGTGTGTGTGTGCGTGCGTGCGTGTGTGTGTGTGCGTGCGTGTGTGTGTGTGTGTGCGTGTGTCTGTGTGTGTGTGAGAGAGAGTGAGACAGAGAGAGTGAGAGAGAGATATGGATCACGTGCCGGCTTCCTAGAGCGAGACGGCGGCAACCGCACGCGTGCGTCACACGACTGCTTTAACGCCGACAACCCGTCTCTCCCCGCGTCATCGCGGCATCGTATCTTCTCCGTCGAGGCGCGCTGGGGACGTGGCGTCGTGGCGATGCCCTCTCCCCTTACGCGACACTTTCACTCGCTCTCCTCTATCGAGGCGCGCTCTTGACGTGACGCTGCAGCCAGTGGGAATTTAGGTGCCTATTCGCTTCTACGGACGCCGGCTTTCTCGCTCAATGAGCCATATTATGCTTTCGCATCAATAATATCGCGCGAGCGTCTACCTTTGTTGTCTACCTCGCCGCGAGCGTCGGCTTTGTTGGAAATAGTGGTGGCAGTATCAGGCGATAGTATGCGCCCGAAAGCGCGAGACAATTTCCACTTCACCTGCAATTTACTGTGCTGTTCGCTTCAGGAGTGCCATTCGCCGCTACGAGATCGCTGACGCGCCATGTGCTCGATGCTTGTGCCATAGTGTTAAAAAAAGTGAGAAGGTGTGCATGATCGCGCCTTCGGTTCCCTGCCGGAGCGGCTTCGTTTCCAAGGTGGTGGAATGCATTAAAACAATTGTAAGAGATGAGACGCACAAAACGGGGGTTTTTAGATTTCGGGGAGCGTTAAAGAACCCAGGGTCGTGGCCGAAATTGATCCGGAGCCTCCTTTCCTCTTGCCCTTCCCCTCTCTTTCAACAGGGCGCCCCTCGGAACCCGTGTGCTGGGACGGAAAACCATATTTCATTATATTCTTATTACAGCAAAAAATCCTCACTTTGCACAAAATACTTTTCTTGATGGTTATGTTTTTGGCTTCCCCACAAGCATATGCTTTATACAGAAGTGCTGGCTCTACAGGAAAAACTTGACGGCCTGCAGTATACGGGCATTGTCTGTCATTTGTCATACTGCAGAAGCTGCGGCCTTAGATAGGCGCAAGGTTGCGCTTGTCGATCGTCTGATAGCTCGGAAAGATATTTCTTTTTTCCTGGCGCCCTTCGCTGTCTAAGTAACGGGCGTCCTTACTTGAAGCTCTTTCGGCTTGGCGCACACGCTTCCATTCTGCGTTAGATGTGAGGTTCAGAATGTGCCGCGTGCGGAGCATTGTCTGTTCATTACTGGATACATTTTTTTATCCCACAAGTTTGTCGAAAACGTGGTTGTAAAAGTTGAGCTATAGACGCAGAATTTCGTGAATGAGTCATGATTAGTTCCTCGCCTGAATTGTACTCACTTCATTTTCGTGTTTATTTGAAGACACGAGAACATGAAGAGTGAAATGACCCATTAAGAAGGCCCCATGTACCGCGTACGATATGAGTTTTCATGCAGGAACCAATGTTACAATATAGTATTATCGCATACCAAAGTCGCTATAAAATCGCCTTGTGTTTGTATTTAGTTATTGTTGCCTTTGAGATACTTTCTGTTGAGATGTAATATGTTCAATTTTTGCGAGTGTATAGACAGAGCGCATGTGTGTACATCATTTATTTAAATGTAGGACACTTCACCGCAAGCACGTTTATTTTGATCTCAACGAAAAGGTTCCAAACTCTTCATGTTATCTATCATCTGAGATAACATTCTAGCATTCTAGAACTTCCCATCAGACAAAGGCACTGAATTAACTTCATGTTGCTCCAAGGTCTAACGTTGACACAGCCCCCTTTTGCAAACCATGAATATGCCATGCTTTGGCGACTTCCAAGCGAACGGTACACTTTCGGCCAACCCGACCTTCAATCGATCATCCAAGCAGCGACGGATACACAGCATCCTCACCCATATACCTATGTACTGCCTCTTCGTTTACGAGTGCCACTTGCTCTCTCAGCTGCTTACGATAATAACCGAGCAACGCTAGCCATCCTCGTATGAAGACAGCCAAGTCCAATGATTATTCTTCTGGAAAGAAAGAGGCATTGATAGCAATAGCGTTAAATTTATATTCACTTAACTTTTTACAGCGGTTTACCCGTGAGGAAACTTCATGATTTGGGGATGAGCAGTATATTCCATGTGGGAACAACTTTATACAAAGCACTTATCTGCGGTTCTTTAGCCAATTCCAACACAACATCGCTTTGGATATTCGCACAAAATTCCTATTCATGAGTTCCGCATTGAAAACAGAATGGGCTGCCATAGACAGTTTTAATATTGCAAAATTTTGAGAAATTTCTATCACGATGCCAACTACCTTCCCGCGCTTTTTAGTGTATCTTATTGTACTTTTTCTGGCTTGTAAGTTTTCG
This sequence comes from Dermacentor andersoni, assembly GCF_023375885.2. NCBI lineage: Eukaryota > Metazoa > Arthropoda > Arachnida > Ixodida > Ixodidae > Dermacentor > Dermacentor andersoni. The sequence goes on from NC_092815.1 coordinate 24,477,213, forward strand.
CAGGTGGCTATGTTTTACTGGCATGAGTACGTAAGGAAATGCTGAAACTAAGGAAAAAGGCCGGATACAGCTCGTCACATGACAAAAATGGACATCTATTGTAATTCACGTACAAGTAGGTCAGGTGGTGCGCATAAGCTTCAGCACAAAACCTATGCGGGTCATCAGCTTAAATTACTGAGCAAACTTAGCAGATACATTATTGTAGAAAATACTAATCGTAGGCGTTTACCGACAACTAGAAAGATGTATAATATTAACAATATATTATAAGTGCTACAAACAAATTAAAACAAAACATCGCCATTCAAGGTTCTTTCAACGAGCTCGTGCGTGCTAAGATGCTTGGAGATCATGCGCTCAGCACGCGAGGTTGCGACATGGAAAGGAAAAATAGAATCTATTAAAATCTGTTGATGTCTGTCATACTACAGTGAGAGCTTGAAATTTCATATACAGATAACTGAAATGACATGAAATGAACGAAAAAAAAATGCTAGAAAATGGAAACAAACTGACAAGTCCAAGAAGAGAGGTTGTACAGACTCCCGCACAAAGGAAAGTCGTATTTCGTATTTACTTAATTCTAACACGCACATTTTTGCAGAAGAGTTTACTAAACTATATATGAGTACGAAACGAAAACTCCAACATTCCGAATATATCATCAGTAGCGATAAAATTTCTGTACTCCAATGCAATCCACACGTCGCTGCAGCTGTACAAGAGAGAGAGAGAGAGAGAGAGAGAGAAGGGAAGAAGGAAAGGCAGGGAGGTTAAACCAGACTGAGTCCAGTTTGCTACCCTACACGTGGGGAGGGGAATGGGGAGTGAAAGAGTGAGAAAGAAAACTTAAGTGTAGTACGTCTATAGTCGGGCACTCAAGTCTGTTGCCTTGAGGTAGTGAAAAAGCGCTCGAACTGCTTTCTGGGCTAAGGAACTGTGAGGCCAGGCTCCCAAGATCTTCGCTTCCGTAAATGGCCTGTCATCCAATCTATTCAAGGCACACTGGAGAGTCTCACGTTGATTATCGAAGCGAGAACAGTGGCACAGAAGATGACTGATGGTCTCTTCACACTTGCACTTAGCGCACATTGGTGAAGCCGCCATTCCAATACGATAGCTGTAGGAGTTGGTGAATGCTACTTCTACGCACAGCCGTCACAGCAGTGTTGCGTCACGTCGTCAAAGGTTCGCTGGTAATTTAATTTCAATGATGGGTAGCTGCGCTACGTTCGTGCCCGCTCCGTAAGTTTGTTAGGCTATAGTATATTCTAGGCAATATTGGCCTCGAGGGCATACCGTGGCAACATCTGTTGGAATCTCTTCGTGACGTAGAAAGTGACATCACGTGATATCGGTTACGAAATGTTCGACATTTCCAGCGGGACAGCCACGGTTGATTCCAAGCGTTTGCAAGTTTTAAGCGTTGTATGTGTGGCGTCTTGGCTGAAAAAAAAAAAGAAAACTAGCGATTGCATCCTAGTTTAGTGCGCAGGGCAGCGTACGTTTTTAGTAAGCGAGTAACCTGATTCATTCATATTGGTTATTCAGCTCGCATGATTTTTCGCGAAAGTAGCCATGCGCACTTCTTCCCCAGTAAGAGTATTGTTGACAACATTCTTCGCGGGTAGTGCGTCTTGCCAGTCTCGTCAGAATTATCGCGTGACGACAATTTATCACCGGTTTATTATAATACGTGGAACAATATTTGTACATATTTTTGTCTCCTCAATACGCATTTCCGCCGTGTGCACTCATGTACATAGAATGCATCTCTGCACAGGATATCTTGACTGATGCCACGTCAAGGCGGCAGCATGTTAGACGCCCTGTGTGCATCGTTTGCCAGGCTCATACGCTCACCATATTATTTCGTTTTCAGCAACTTTATCAGCCAACCATTTAGAGTAGCATCGTTTTCGGGCTCACGTGAAAACTCACCCGGTGCTCGGTCGATTATGTCTGGCACTGCAGCACCAAGCAGTAAACTATGTCAGAGCGGACAACTCAATTGCTACCTTGGGAATGAAACACGTTATCTACTAGCCTACACTGAAGGCTTCAATCAGCCAGCCAGCGAGCATCGTTGGCTGCTGCAAAGGTGCGACCGCGAGTCACGTGATGTCACATTCTACGTCATAGCAATAGCAGCGCTGGTCTCCGATAGTGGCCCTCAAGGTCAACAGTCAGGCTTGCCATCGTCTGCAAGGTGTTTAGGAAATTGGATGTCTCAAATGTCAAATGTGGTACCAAAAATGCGTTGCTCTGGCCGCCTTGCAAAGGAGGGGGCAGTGCACGAAGGGGGAAAGTAGAAAAGGAGAAAGCAGGGATGTTAATTAGAACTGCGTCTGATTGGCTACCCTAAGCTAGGGAAAGGGAAAGTGAGAATAGAAAAAGGAGAGAGAGAGAGAGAGAGAGAGAGAGAGAGAGAGAGAGAGAGAGAGAGAGAGAGAGAGAGAGAGAGAGAGAGAGAGGAAGCAAAAGCGCGGTGATCAACACTAAGTGAAACGCGTTCACACAGATCACTCGCCTTCAAGTAACGCAAAAGCGCTTTCACGGCCTTGTGGGCCGACGAGCGATGCGGACGGTCTTCGAGCAGCGCCTGCATGGACAACGGCCGGTCGCCCAGTCGTCGCAATGCGACAGAGAATCTTTGCCTTTCCGACTGAAATCGATGACAGTGGCACACTAAACGCTTTATGTTCTCTTCGTTGTCGAAGACGTCGCACACAGCACTGTCGATCATTCCAGTCAATGTAGTGTAAGCCTTCGCGAAGCCCATTCCCAACCCCAGCCGCTACAGAAGCGATGTCTTACATCGATGAAGCCCGGGTGGAGTTGGAGCTGCAGCGAAGGGTTCACTTCATGTAACCTGGTTCGCCTTATATTTGGTTTGTCCCGAAGCAGCGCACAGAAACCCAACACACAGAAGAGGGTAAACGACAGAAACATGTCGTTTATGTCGTCCTCCCATTCTTTTGTGTCGTGTTTTCGTGCGCTATACTCCTTCTTTTCAAAATGATCAGATACCAACTAACCTAATTATGGATAATACTAATGCTCTGGGCCATTCATAGTGATAAGGAGACCTCCGAGAGCGACGATGAGTAATGTCTGGTCTGCTGTTGCTGGGACCGAACAAATTTTCATGAAAATGTGGTAAATCAACAATGAAGGACATTGCATAATTTCTTGAAGTTTGGAAATAAGTGTGCCTCTTATAAGTGAAGGCACTGCATATTTCTTCTCGGGCTGTGCATGCTACACTAGAAGACATGTTGATCACGATCATCATCATCAGCCTATTTCATGTCTACTGTAGGACGAAGGCATCTCCCTGCGATCTCCAATTACCTCCGTCCTGCGCCAACCGATTCCAGCTAGCGCTTGCCAATTTCCTTTATTTCATCACGCCACCTAGTTTTCAGCCCTCCTAGACTGCGATTCCCTTCTGTTAGCACCCATTCGTAGCCCTAATGGTTCACCGGTTATCATTACGTGACCTGCCCAGCTCCATTTCTTTCTGCTAATGTCCATTAGAATATCGGCTATGCCTGTTTGCTCTCCGATCCACACCACTATCTTTCTGTCTCTTAATGTTACGCCCAACATTCTTCGTTCCATCGCTCTGTGCGCAGTCCTTAACTTCTCGAGCTGCTTTGACAGTCTCCAAAGTTTCTGCTCCATTTGTTAGCATTGGTAAAGTGCACTGCTTGTACACCTTTTTTTCCCATGATAATGCTAAGCTTCCAGTCAGGAGCTCCCGTATGTCTGCCGTATGTGCTCCAACCCATTTTTATTCTGTAAATTTCCTTCTCATGATCAGTATCCCCTGTGAGTAATTGACCCCGTTGATCATTATATTTGTCTTTTCCATACTAATATTCAACCCCACTCTTGCACTCACTCTGCTAAGGTCCTCAATCACTTGTTGAAACTGGCCCCAGTGTTGCTGAACAGGACAGTGTCATCTGCAAATCTAAGATTGCTGAGATGTTCGCCGTTGATCCTTACTCCTAAGCCTTCCCAGTTTAATAGCTTGAATACTTCTTCCAAGCATGCTGTGAATAGCATTGGATAGATTGTATCTCATTGTCTGATCCCTTTCTCTATGGATATGTTCTTACTTTTCTTGTGCAAAATTAACGTAGCCGTCGAATCTCTGTACATACTTTCCAAGATATTTACGTAAGTGTCCTGTACTCCTTGCTTACGTAATGCCTCTATGACTGCTGGTATCCCGACTGAATCAAATGTCTTTTCGTAATGTATGAAAGCCATGTAGAGGGGCTGACTGTATTCTGCGGATTTCTCGATTTCCTGATTGATGAAGTTGGATGTGATCCATTGTAGAGTGTTCCTTCCTGAAGCCAGCTTGTTCCCTTGGTTGACTGAAGTCCAGTGTTGCCTTTATTTCATTGTAGGTTATCTTGGTGAATACTTGAAGTAATATTGGAAGTGGGCTAATGGGCCTATAATTGTTCAATTTTAACGTCTCCCATTTTGTGGATTAGTATAATGTTGGCATTCATCCAGTTCTCTGATACCCTCGAAGTCGATAGGCAGTTCGTATAAAGCGCGCCAGTTTTTCAAGTTATATGTCTCCCCCATCTTTGATTGAATCGACTGGTAGTCCATCTTCTCCTGCCGCCTTTGCCCGTTTCATGTCTTGCAAGGCCCTTCTAACTTTATCGCTAGTTATAGAAGGACCCTCTCTAGCCTGTTCATTACTACTTTGAATGGATGTATCGTTTCTTCTTTGGGTACTGTACAGATCAATGTAGAATTCTTCTGCTGCTTTTACTATATTTTCAAGATTGCTGATGATATACCTTGTATGTATATTTCAGTGCATACATGTTGGTTTGTCCGATGCCTAGCTTCCTTCTCACTGTTTTCACGCTATGTCCATTTTTTACTGCTTCATCAGTCTTTCTCCCGTTATAATTTCGAATATCCCTTATTTTCTCCTTGTTGATTAGGTTTGACAGTTTCGCGAATTCTATGTGATATCTTGAGCTGAACACTTTCATTCTTTGTGGTTTCTTTATTAGGTCCTTTGTTACTTGGGAGAGCTTACCTACTGGTTGCTTGGTGCCTTGCCTTCCACTTCAGCTGCTGCTTCTGAAGAAGGCTTAGTAACGGTTTCATTCATTACCTCTATGTCATATTCATCTCTCAGTTCTAAGGCTCCATATTTGTTTGCAAGTACCAGCCTGAATTGGCCTTATTTTACCCTTACTGCGTCTAGGTTGACCTGTTCCTTCCTGACCAATTTTACTCTTTCTCTCTTAGAATTGAGGTATATCCTAGACCTCACTAACCTATGATCACTGTACTTTACCCTACCTAACACTTCTACATCATGCACCATGCTGGGATTGGCAGAAAGTATGGTCTATTTCATGTCTTGTTTCACCATCAGGGCTTTTCCAGGTTCGCTTTCTCTTGCTATGCTTCCTGAAGAAGGTGTTCCTTATTTGCCAATTATACCAGCATATCTCTTCTAGCGTTCCTGGAATCGACGTGGTAGTTGCCAATTGCTTGTTCACCAGCCTGCTTTTCCCCCACTTTTGCATTGAAGTCGCCCATTATTACAGTAACTGAGTTTGCACATTTCTCATTGCTAATTCAACATTTTCATAAAACTGGTCTACTTCAAGATCATGGTGACTCGAGGTTAGAGTGCATGTTTGTATTACCTTTATTCTATACCTCTTATTAAGTTTTATTACGGCTACTGCTACCCTCTCATTAATGCTGTAGAATTCGTCAATGTGGCGCGCTAAATCCTTATGGATTAGGATTCCTACCCCGTATTGCTTCTTATCTGGGAGATAGAAGAGGACGTGGCCATTAATCAGCACCGTATAAGCATTACGAGTTCTAATCTCGCTAAGGCCAATGATATCCCAAACAATGCCTGATCGTTTCTCAAAGAGTCCTGCTAAGCTAGCTTCACTCGAGAGAGTTCGCGTTAGCACCGAACTTCGGTTAGCACCGAGCAAGTTAGCACCCAGTAAATAAGGTGTTTTCTTAAAAGGAAACAACTATGAAGTGAATAGCAGGCCCATTTCTTCCTTTACGAAGCATTGGGGTTGAGATATGTTAGCTTTAATTTTAAAATCTACAAGATACGCTTTAACGAATGTAGGCGCGATCTTGCATTTGTTCACGCCGTGACAGGCTGCAATTATGAACCACCACCGCTATTTCTAAAACTACGTTTTTTTTATTACGAAAGATAGATTTCAAATTAGGATACACTGCATCGGGCTATAACAAAGAAAAGAAAGAAAGTGGGAGAATGATAGAAATTCGTAGATAGGAACAGAACAAATATGTCAAAGAAAAACTTAAGCAGCACTTCCTGCTTGCAGTCACTGAATAGTGCCAAGCGTATTACGTAGCTTGTGTCTTTGAATTTTCATTTTTTGTTGCTGTTTGTCGGAACAGCACGATGGCTTTAACTAAGGACGGGATAAAAGACTAAGGGACTTCTAGAACTTGGGGGAGGGGTGCGGAGGGGGGGGGCTTACGGCGTTAAAGTGTACTTGCGGACAGGCTGTGTTCAAACGCTTCACCTACGCATGGCAATTAGGCAAAATTTACATCGTCCTCATTAGTTAAACACCGGCAATATGGATGATGTTGGGGAAAAGAAATAACGTACAGAATCTTGGTTTGAGCTAGTTGGTGGGTCATAGTTCTATGAAGGTCATGGCGCAAACTAGACGAACACAAAGAGCACAATGACAGGATGGGCGCTCGTCCTGTAATTGTGTTCTTTGTCTTCCTCTAGTTTGCACCATGAATTTCTTAGAAATAACGTATGCTTAAGTAAGACGCGAATCAGACTAGATAAGGCGCCGTACCGAAGTACTGTCGTAAAATGAAGTTTGAATAGAGAAGATATAACAGCGAAGGGAAGGACAAAAAGAACAGGGCAGCCGCACATCCAGAGATAAAGAATGGCAGTCCATGACGGGGTCGGTCAAACATATGAAATGTTCTAAGCTCCGCCTTCATTAGTCGCTAGCATGATCCTGCAGTAATTGGTACAGCTTCCCTAATCCGTCCAGTGGTAAGTGAACAACAGAGAGAAGCAGTTTAACCCTGTTCGACATTTCGAGGGCGTAAAAAAACATTTTGAATGATTGCCGGTAGTTGCATTTGAAATTAAACACATTATGTTTATACTGTGGTATAGTATTTTCAAGTCAGCACAGCACGACGTGAATACAGCTTGTATTTATATTGCCTAAGCAGGATATTTGCCCGTCCCCTGCGATACACTTATTTATTAACGTGTTCTCTACTGTGCATTTGAATCAAAAAAAGGGGGAAGAAAGAATAGGGATTTGCCTAATTGGAACAGTCAGAATGAATTCATACTTTATGCAAAGTTGTGATGCTTAACGTCCCCGGCCGATACACTCGCCATGAGATGCGCTATAGTAGCGAGATTCGGATCAATCTTTAGCACTTCGTATTCTTTAACGTGCACTCAAAGCACAGCAGATGAGAGTTCCTGCAGTTCCAGCCACCGTGGTTGAGAACACATAACCCCGTGATCAGAAGTATAACGTCATAGCGAGTGAAGAATTGCAGTGGGTTGTACAGCCGTGAGTAAAAGTACACGGACTACGTACGGGCGCGGGTGTGAAGCTGCATCGAACCTCCATCTTCTGGAGCAGTGCCTGCTGTGGAGACTAGCACTCGGGTGGTGGTGTGGATGCGCGCCCAATCATATCTTCTGGCATTTCATGTTGCCTTTCGCAACGAGCTACGCTGCTCGTCGACCAAATGGTCAACGGGCAGCCACCTATGCCACTTCCTCAGTTCCGGCACATCTGTGGCGCTGTTTCCCCGAGGGACTGCGATAGCGCTGCCTCGCCCGTATACATCGTGCATCGCATTTGTTTGGTTACTGCGCAGCCCACTGCCTATGGCACCTGTTTGTGACTCGCACAGGATACCTCGTTTCTTACTGCTGCGCTGCAGGCTTATGTTATAGGAAGCGCTTCCAATAGTTGCTGCCGTTTATTCTAGCATGGTTTCCCCGTCGCTGTCCTTTGTCGCGCAAAGCGATTGCAACAGCGTATACAGACACTTTAATCTGTGAAAGCAGCTGCAGCACGTCGCTAGAGAATATTGGAAACGCTTCCGATAGCACCACGACGCAGTAAGGAGAAAGCATTTTTTCCGTGCCATCAAAAGACTCGAGAGAAGTCGGTAGGCCGCGCGTTAACAGAAGAAATTCAATTCACAGCGGCGCAGACATGACGGATCAGAAGGAGTGGCAAAATATGCTTCCGTCCGTTGAGTGTTTTGTGGACAAGCAACGTAAGTTTTCAAGGAAAGCAGCATGACAGGCCGTCACATTTGACGGAATGGGCATACACACCGGCGCCGAGCGCCACTCTCGACAGCCGGCACCGAATCGGAAGATGGCGCGTCGATGCAGTTTGGCACGCGCTTCCGTGATACGCATACTTTTGCCCCACGGGTGTACGTCATCAAGTAATCAACAGAAGATGTGAAACCTCCACTCTTTCTGTTTCTCACGCTGCCTTACCTTTTCGCTTCAATATTAATGCAATAGAATTATTCGCATACCTCGCATAGTTTGTAGGTATCCGCCTGATGAATTATGTGGGCCGAACTCAAGGATAACAGAGTGCGGGTGTAGGGCAATTGGTGAGTCATGATTTTGGGAAGTTGCCGCAAGCAAAACACGAGACTTGAAGGAAGATCGTGTTGTCGCTTCCTTCAAGTCTGGTGTTTTGCTTGCGGCAACCTCCCAAAATGTAACTCAAAGGCAATTCTAAAAACGTTAAAGAAAGGACGCATGTTGAATCAGCCACTTTCAGCCACTGAAGTAAATTGTGATAGTAGCGGTTAGTGGTAAGTGGCAATGTAAATATTATCCGTGTGTCAGTCCTGGCGCAAGTTGAAGTCATAAGACAGGATCGTGTCACAGGATCGTGTGGATGGAAGCGAGAGTCTGCTGTGTCCCGTAGATCTTAGTGTTTCAATTGTCACTTCACGACTTAATGAGCGGTATTGACTCGCGGTATCGCTCTCGAGGCTATGTAAATGCCTACTGTGCCTGCTGACCTTCTCCGTGCACAGCTTAGTCCGCGTATCTTTTCTGATGATCAGGCAGCGGTCCAGCCGCCACTAAATGCCCGTATTTGACGGCGTCGAGCGACATACGTGAGATCGTCTATTTGCACTATACAAGTGTATACATATGAAGAAAAAAAATTGCGACAAATATCTGTCCTAGTTAGCGACACCTGAAACACTTCATCCCGATTCCGATCCGCCCACAAAGGTGGATCTGAATAAAGTGTGCAGTCATACGTAGAGAATTGTGCGTCACTTCCAGGCGAAATGTTCCGATGAAGTGCCGATTATTAGGGTATAATGTAGAAAATAATCAAAATTGTGTCCTTACCCCAGGACAGCAATAAAGGCAGCAGTAAACTACATACACTTAAGCCCGTAGTGAGAACAGTGCAGAACTTCTCACGCTCAAAGCTACCCAATGCTCTGGCGTAGCTATCCGTAGAGGAGTTGCCGAAAACGGCAAAAGAAAAAGGGAACGTTTTTGAAGAGGACAGGTTCTAATGTAAAGGCAACGCGAAAGGTAAGAAAAAAAAGGAAGACATGAAATATAGCTTCAAGAGAGCTATAAAAATAGGTGTGTGAAAGTGCGAACAGGTCGCCTAGCGAAAAATTAGCTTTCACATTAAAATGTTTGATAGACAAGCAAATGGAAATTTTTGAAACTTCTGAACGAAACATGCTATCGAGTAACGGGAAGTAATTGAAAACACTAAAAGTAGAGAGAAACATACTTGGAAACTGGATACGCGAGTAGCATTGGTAAAACTTCGGGCCGAGCTTCAGCGCAGCAAAGGTCTGCCGAAATTGAAAAAAAGAGACCGACGACTAAGAAGAAAAGGCAGCGATGTATGGCTGGAATTCGATCCCACTGTCAATTTTTCCCTCCTAGTTTGTGTGTGCTCTTTATGCCTGGATTCTGACGACGCCACTTGGATCCCTTTTCAATGTTTTGGAAGCGCAGCAGAATTCCGGACAGGTCGGCGAACGACGGCTCACCAAAGGCGATCGCGGAAGAGGAAGCCATTTCCGCAATGATCGAAAGCAGGGAACGTCTGACCGAAACCAAGAACGGAGGTGGAAAAGAAAACGATCAGTGCTGACAATACCACTGCTGTGTGACGTCCACTGTCATACGTCGGTTCTTGTATCTTTTCTCCGAGTCTATCACGTAGTTCAATGTTTCCGTCGCATAGAAGACCAAGTGGCACGACATCTAATAAGGAAGATGGCTCGCGAGGACGGAAGCATGTCATTGAGGAACCTGACGACACGCATATAAAAAGAAATAAAAAAGCAATATTACCACGTGAAAAGCACGAACTGGAAGCTTCGGCAAGAGAGCGACAAATAAGACCATGCACAAGAAAAAAAAGTCGATCTGATAAGTGAAGAATCTCGACTGCACTTTTTATGCGGTCAGTTTTGAGCGAGTCCCCGTTTTCCCTTCACTATACATGTTCTTGCCTGCGCACAATCAGATCACGACTCGGTTCCGGAGGGACGTCGTCTGAAAGAAATAAGGGGCCTTCCCTATGACGAGCGCTAGAGCGAACAGCGGTCGCGGGTCCACAATCCGCAAATATTGCGGCCCCATTGTCTCCGCCCGCAATGCAGCTTGACACAATGGCCCCCGAGTGAAGAACTGCGGAAACTTTTCTACGAACTTGGCGAGAAAGTTACGGGAAAGCTAGAAAATTTATACCGTCACCTATAGTGGGGATCTTTGGAGAGGAGTATACTCAGAGATTAGAGTGTATTTCTTGGCAGTGGTGATCCTAACAGTACTGTTCACTTACCGCAAGCGCACAAATCTGTGAAGGTTTCATCGACAGCGAGGTGATTGTCTGAATAACGAAATGTTAATAAATGTCTTTGTGGTGAAACCTATTAGGGCCGATGAGATAGCCCTGACAAACTGTCAATAATAGTTCATCGACGCCTGCGGTTGAAAGGATGCTCCACGTCGGTTAAAGTTTCCAGGGCTAGATCTACTGCGCAAATGCCTAAGAAAAGAAACGGGAATATGGCCGCTACGGTGGCCCAATTGGTAATGCACCGCACATGTGAGTTGGGCTCCCAGTTGGAGCAAATGATCTTTTCATCCGCTTTCATTTACCTGTTCATTATTATTTCCACATCTCAAATAAACATAACGTTTAATTTATCTTATGATTTCTCTGACTTCAATATCTATTGTCTCCATATGCTAATACAAACAATGGTTATATTCTTATTTACCTGAGTAACGACAAGGATGTGTTCCGTTGTTACATATCTTTTTCTAACGCTGGGTTGTTCTTTGGGCTTATTGAAGTAAGGTATTGAGCTTATTCTATAAAAGATTACGTTAGTTAGTACGTTATACAATTATAAAGCAACCTAAGGCATTTGATTCAGTCGAGATACCAGCAATCATAGAGGCATTACGTAAGCAAAGAGTACAGGACGCTTACGTAAATCTTGGAAAGTATCTACAGAGACTCCACAGCTGCCTTGATTCTCCACAAGAAAAGTAGGAACACACGTATAAATAAAGGGCTCAGACAAGGAGACACAATCTCTCCAGTGCTATTCACCGCATGCTTGGAAGAAATATTCAAGCTATTAAACTGGGAAAAGCTTAGGAGTAAGTGTCAATGGTGAATATCTCAGCAACCTTAGATTTGCAGATTACATTGTCCTGTTCAGGAACAGTGTGGACGAGTTACAACAAATGATTGAGGACCTGAACAAGAGAGTATAAGTGTGGGGTTGAAGATTAATATGCAGAAGACAAAGATAATGATCAATAGCCGGGCAAGGGAACAAGCGTTCAGGACCACAATTCAGCCTCTAGAGTCTGTGAAGGAGTGCGTTTATATGGGTCAATTATTCACAGGAGATCCTGATCATGCGAAAGAAATTTACAGAAGAATAAAAATGGGTTGGACCGCATTTAGCAGACATTGTCAGATCCTGACTGGAAGCTTACCATTATTATTAAAAAGAAAGGTGTACAATCAATGCATTCTTCCGGTGCCAACATATGGGGCAGGAACTTCGAGACTGACAAGGAAGCTCGAAAACAAGTCAAGGATCGCGCGAAGATCGATGGAACGAAGAATGCTAGGCGTAACGTTAAGAGACAAGAAGAGAGCGGTGTGGATTAGAGAGCAAACACGCATAGCCGATATTTTAATTCATATTAGGAGAAAGAAATGGAGCTGGGCAGGTCATGTAATGCGTAGGTTAGATAACCGGTGGACCATTAGGATTATAGAATGGGGGCAGAGAGAAGGGAAGCGCAGTCCAGGACGGCAGAAGACTAGGTGTGGTGATGAAAATAAAAAATTCGCAGGCGCTAGTTGGAATCGATTGGCGCAGGTCAGGGGCAGTGGGAGATCGCAGGGAGAGGCCTTTGTCTTGCAGTGTGCATAAAAGAGGCTGCTGCTGCTGCTCATTATGATGATAAAGGAGCTATATTGTTTAATCTTTCAAGGTCTCCTTTTTTATCGATTAATATCTTGGCAATGTTCGAAGTCTGTGGTATACCTAAAGCGATGAGGCACTGCTTAGAAAGGGTCGCAAGATATTCGGGTACAATGTCTCCTCCATGTTGAATCAGATGGCCTCTTAGTCTCACTTTTACTGCTGATCTTCCATTGCACATGTCTTAGAAAACCCATCTTTAGCTCATCTGTAACTCATCTGCACGTACACATAGAACTTGGAAAACTTATGAACAAGTTATAAGCTTGTTAGCTTTATGGCTGTTCAACTCACAGAATACGATACAACTTCATATAAAAAGAAAAAAACTTGTGCTGCCCTTTAGATCCTGGAATTGAGGACCTTGCATATCTTTGCACTTGCTTACCTTGCATATCTTTGATCGCTTACATCTTGCTGCTGCTAACGTTAATTCTATTTATTGAGAATTTCAGTCTCGCTTTCAAGCTTTGTATACATGTAAACGCAAGCTCTGCGACTTGCTTAGGTTGACTCTCTTCAATGTACATAATGTAATAGATACACGTTTGCAAAAGACTCACGTTTATAGAAGAGACTGTCGAAGCACGTTGAAACATCGCATTCCGACATTCGGCTTAAAACAAACAAACAAACAAACAAAAGAAGAAAGAAATGAAGGGTGAAGGTCTGTATTATAAAAAACGTTTTTACGCTATAAGTGTTCGTGATAGCGGCTTCCAGATAATAATCTTGACAAAACTATTTCTGAAGGATGTCGGCCAATAGCAAAATGTACTTAGTAACGCAGGCCTTGTTAAATTCACTGCTATTTTTGTTCAGATGACAGGTTTGCTCCACCACGCCATGTGCGCCTTCAACCTGCGCTGCTGTACCACCACGAACTCCAACGCGATACCTCTGTCAACTTTAACGTCTGCTATATCTATTGTATCTTTTTTTCTGAAATCACCGTGTGTTTACATAGGTACAATGGTATCTGTTTTTGATAGCTTAAAGCGCTGGTTTGTAGTCTCTAATATCAAGCGTTTATAAAATTGGGAAGGACTTTGGAGCTGCTCCAGCGGCCCTTTTACGATTTCAGAATGTTTCCAATTTCGCAGCACATTTAGCTTTTGGACAATGGCGGGGATGAACACCGAGAAGCGCGGTGAACATTTCGTCTAGAAACACGATGTGGAGCCACCTAAGAATGCATATCGATTAGAGAGCAGTTGAATCAGACTGCGTGATTTATGGAAGAACAAATGCATTCAGAAAAACTTCATGCAGGAGGAGTTTGGTTCGATGCGCAGTCTGTGCGATAGGCTCTGGCTTCGGTCGGCCATATCATCGCTGTTTGAGCGCCGCAACGTTTACTTTGTGTGAGGAGTCCCCAGATGAAAACGGGTCACATTTCGTTGTGTACTGTTCATGAATGAGAATGCCCCGCGAAATGAGGCATTCAAGGTCGTAAACGAAGCAGCAGCTCTTCACCTATATCGCCTACAATATGTGCGGGCTCGCTAATCACTCGACATGCATCGGGGCGCGTGCGGCTCGCGTACGTGCCCGAGCGCAATCAAGTGGGGAAGTGCAGAAGGGTGTAGCGCTCGAACCCGCTCGATGGCGAAAAATGCTGACTAGGCCTACATACTAAAGTATGTATGCAGACGACCACTTGTGCTGCGTTGACAAATAGGCGAGGACGCACGAAAATTGCTGTCGAAAGCAAGTACTGTATACTGAGCTTCGTTGGGAAGTAGTAAACAACGGAGGCCGGGTATCTTGAGCGAAAAAGAGGAATAAAGAAACAGAACAATACCAGCGCAAACTTGTATGCAACGGGTAAAGATGTTATAACGAACAGATGGAAGAAAAAAACATTAGTGTAACCCGGCAGTAGCCAATTCACCTTTAAGCATTGAATCGACGTGATACGGGCCAGCGAAGAGGAGTGGGAAAGTTCGACGATGGTGAGGTGCACAGGGCATGCAGAAAGCTGCGCGATCGAAGGGCCAGCCAGCAGCGCGGGAATAGTGTGCTCGTGTGGGCGCGTGTTGTCCACACCGAAGTATGTGTATACAGTTACAAAGCGCGCGCTGCATTTTCCCGCACCTATGAAGCATTCGCGTCCCCTGTTCGCTTGCTAAAGGTGGAGTTAATTGTCTGCCGGCGGACTATGATTAACGGAGAGCCGTCTCTTATAACACGAGTGCCAGCGCGGCGCACGCGGCCCAGCGCAGCGTTTTGGGGGCTTAAATTAAAGCGACTGAGAGCGTAATTATCGAAGCCCCTCGGCGAAACGGGCTACTATGCAGCCACGATGACTCTTTCCTCCCTCTTCGTATACTTTGGTTGTGCGATCCGACATGATGCGGAGGTAGGAAGCGTGCGGCGTTCATTTGTCAAGTTATTGATGCCGTTGTTACCGTAAACTTAGAAAAGGACGCCTGCACACAGTCTAACGTGCCGTGGCGCGCTCAGTCTGTTGTCAGACTAAGAGCGAAAGGGTAAGCAAAGGGAAAATGCAGGTATGTTTATTGAGAATGTGTTCATTTCGCTACCCTATATGAAGGGAAGGGAATGGGGAAATAAAGTAAAGGAAGAAAGGAGAGACAGGAATTCAGGTTAGTCAAGCGCAATACACAAGTCCGTTGGCTTCAAGAACTGCAAAGGATGCCAGTGGTGGCGGTTCCGTTTTAGCTGGCTTCGGCGTTCTGATATACGCCTTCAGAGGTTTTTAAATAATGAAATTTTGAAATTATTATATGCACAAATATTCCACGAAGCTGCTATACAATGTGTATTTGCGCGGAGCATACCACTTTCAGGCAACAAAAATAGACATTTCGACACAGCACAGGCGTGCGCCTTTTTAGAACCTCAATTCGAAGTTGCGTCAGAAGTTACCGCTTTCCTCACGAACACCTACCGTCTACACACCACTACTTATTACGGTGAAAAAAAGGCGAGGCAACAGAGCTTGACATCGAAGAAAGACAAGTTTTTCGGCTCATTAGACTTCCTTTTAAAAGCGAAGCTGTCTTTGCCTCTTCCTTCTACTTTTCCATTGCTGCTGCTGCTGTCTGGCACACCGTGTATACATGACAGCGCGTGTATACATGACAGGAGAGCAGCAGAGAAGAAAAGCAAAGCGAGAAGCTCGTTTGGACCTTCGCACCACGTCGAATGTGCATAATACCCTCTGAAGCTTCCTCGACGACGTACATTAGCCTCTTGACAGCTATAATTACCGGGACCCCCCGCAAAAACATCGCAGAAATTCCAGCGCTTGCCTTTCTACTAACGTGCAAGTCCAGGGGGAAGCTTGATAGAATGGTAGAGAGGAGGGGGAGAGGAGGCAGTCAATGCGTAGAACCGATGAGCCGACTCTTCGCTCGCAGTTCTCATAGGAGGGTAGGGGGAGGGTAGTAGAGAGAAGATGACTATAGAAGGTTAGGAAACGCTACTGCTATAGCCACCACAGCGGTTGCGGGCAAACGGGCTAAATAAATATTGAAGGTATGGTACGGCACGTTTCTGCTATTTCTGAAAAATAAAACCATGCAAACATGTCTAGCGGACAACTTACGCACGGCGTGCAGAAGCAGAACCACATTAATTAAAGCGCACCGCAGAGTCTTGGCGACCCAACGAAAGCGGTCGCACGTCAGATCAACACCTCTATGCCCGCCATGGTAGCTCTGCGGCTAAGGCATTTCTCGACGTCACGGGCTTGATGCCGACCGCAGCAGCGGCATTTTGACAGGGGCAAAATAAAAGATGCTCGTGCACTTAGATTTAGGGACACGTTAAAGAACACCAGGGTGTCAAAATTAATCCGGAGTCCACCACTACGGTATGTCTCATAATCCGATTGTGGTTTTGGCTCGTACAGCCCCGTAATTCAATTAAAGTTTAATACTTCTGCCTGGAGGAATGTCCACGATAAAAGCGGCCCTGCTATTCCTCCTTCATCAAGTGAGGTGTGGCCAGCACCGAAAAAGACATGCTACGCGCCAGAGCCACAGCACATGACTCGCCACTTAACGTCAAATGTCACTTCAGTTGATCAAATGCAAGACAAGGATTCACAAGCGATTGCTATGCTTAAATCCCTCACGAATGTCATGCGTCTATTACTGACAAACATGGACACTCCGGCTGCTCGTAGCGCACTGCACGTGCTGGACGCGCTGACTCCAGCACTTGAAAACATCGCATGGCACCATGGCCCGCCCCTCGCTGCCCTTCCACAGGGGAGTCAAGAGTGTATCTCTATTGCAGTGGAATGCCGATGGTCTCAAATCGAGAATTTCAGATTTGAGACACTACGTCTTCGAAAACCGATTTACCATCCTCATAATTTGCGAACCGAACGTGCAGAATGTTATACGCATTTCCAGCTATGAAGCATTCCTGTCTTCTACTTGTGGTGATGTGAGCAAGGTAATTGTATATATTAGATGTGATCTGACGTACATGTTGCACCCAGTACCGCCTCACGACGACAACCAGTACCTTTGTTTAATTGTGAAAACGAATAAGCTTACGTTCACACTCGTCGCTGTTTACATTGCTTCTTCAAGTGGCTTCGACTCTAAACGACTGCACGACGTGCTATCAGCGACACCCGGCCCTATGATTCTCACCGGAGATTTACCCCATCCCCAGTGTAGGGTAGCAAACCGGAGACTCATATCTGGTTAACCTCCCTGCCTTTCCTCTTCATTCTCTCTCTCTTTAATGCTCACCATCCGCTTTGGGGGAGCTTGAAGATGGACTCCAGGGGAAGGAGACTAGCATCCTTTGCCACACAGCACGACCTTTACTGCCTCAACGTATTCCAACGTATTCCTGTAGTCCAACGTATTTACGCGGGCTTACATACAGCAGCTGCCTAGACATGACCCCGGTTTCCCGGCGTCTTGAAAGAAACGTGCAATGGTTTTCAGACATTGAATCACATGGAAGCGACTATATTCCGACGTACCTGAAGACCAAGGGACTATTTAAATCCCCCTCCACGACCCTCCGGAGAATTGACTGATCGGCGTTTCGGTCGCACATGGAGGAAGTATGTCAGCAAGGGAACCATCATTCAAGCCTGGAACACGAAATTCAATAAGCCATGCAAGATACTACGGGTACTTTTCAGCATTTCCCGAAATACGAAGAATTTGAAGCCGAACTGCAGCGACTACGAGCGATTGGCCGGCGGGATGAAAGAAGATACAGGAGAACCAAATCCATCCGGGATCTCAGAGAGGCAAGGCGGATGCAAAAGATTCAAAGCCGCACTGATGCACTACAATCTCAAAGATGAAAACTTTATGTGAGTCGTTGGATCCACGTCAGCGATTATCTCAGATATGGAGAACTGTGCGTGGACTTCGCGTATCACCGCAACAGCGTGTTCCTTTTAAATCCCTCGTTTTGCACCAAGGTCGCAGCGAAATAGACATTGCTGAAGAATTTTGCTCAAGACTTGACTTGCCAGCTCGCAGCTCCAACGCGCACTTACACCATGTGCCACTCCTGTGCCATGGGATTGCTGCATGGATGTAATGTTTTCGGTGGAGGAGCTTGAAGCGGCACTGGCGACTTGCAGGCGCTCTTTGTCACCTGGGCCGGACGGCGTTACCTATGCGGCGCTCGCCAATCTTGGGCAGAAAGCACGACTCATACTGCTAAGCCTTTACAACGAGTCTTGGCGCAACGGTTTGGTTCCACGTGAATGGAAATGCAGCCGCTTCGTTCCACTTCTCAAACCTGGTAAATCACCGTTAGATTTGTCATCGTACAGCCCCATCGCTCTGGCCACTTGTATAGGGAAAATAATGGAAAGAATGATTTTGACTCGCCTTGAATGGTACCTGGAAAATTACAATGTGTACCCGGATGCTATGGCTGGCTTCCGACGTGGGCGCTCATGCATAGATGTCATGGATTTGGTCACGTTTGTTCAACATCAAAAACATCTGAAACTACTCACGGCGGCATTATTCCTTGACATAAAAGGCGCCTATGATAATATAGCACATTATGCCATTATAGAAGCTCTGATTGAAGCCGGAATCGGTGGCCGCATTTTTCAGTGGCTGTGCAGTTATTTGACCGACAGGCATTTCTTCGTGATGACCGAGGATAGCGCGACGACTCTACACCAAACGTTCCGTGGAGTACCGCAAGGCGGAGTGTTGAGCCCGACGCTATTTAACCTAGTGCTCGTTGGCCTAGTCAGATGCTTGCCCAACACAGTTCAAGTATCAATCTATGCAGATGACATCTGCATTTGGGCGTCTGCTGTAACACGACTGCAGTTACGAGCATGGCTGCAAAAGGCAGCTACCTTAACATAACTGTACTTGCGAAAACAGAACTTAGAGCTGTCTTCGGAGAAATGCTGCCTTGTTACTTTCACTCGGAAGGCAATGAAGCGTTACTCTGTAAGTGTCAACGGACAAGCTGTTGCAAATGCACGGAAACACCGCTTTTTAGGGGTAATTATCGACCGCGACCAATCATGGAGCCCGCACGTTTCATACCTAAAGAAGAGGTTGATGACAATAATACATTTCCTCAAATTTTTCGGCGGGAAGTCATGGGGCACATCGGTGCGGTCAATGCTGCAGCTTTATAACACCTTGTTCCTCGGTTTCGCAAGATACAGCCTCCCTATGCTTGATAACACCTGCAAAACAAACCTGCGTGTACTCCAGTGACTACAAGCTCAAGCCCTAAGGACGTGTCTCGGTCTTCCGAGGTGTGCGTCTACAGCGGCAACGATTGTCATAGCTCGAGATCACCCAATATCAACGTACTTGGTAACCGACGCTCTCAGAACGCATATTCGCCACGTTGCCCGGCTACCTTCTCACCATCTTGCCGCTCTACCCGCAGGAAGGCCACACGCAACTGTCAGTCGTATAATAGTTGCCAATCGTACCTCACTGCCATCGAACTACATGCCTGCAGCAAGAACATCCTCACCTTTATGGTGCATGCACAGACCTGAAATACGCCTCACCATCCCAGGAATCACGAAGAAGGCTAACATGCCGTCGTTTGCTCTGAAGCAGGCCACATTAGAACTTTTACATGAGGTGCACAGTGGCCGCGTACACGTTTGCATCGATGGCTCAGTCACATCTGCAAGTTCAGCTGCTGCTATGGTGATACCAACTAAATCCGTCAAAATACAGCTAAAAACCTCACATGTATCATCAATGACAGCTGCTGAACTGGTAGCCTTGCGTGCGGCTCTTCATTTCATTCAGGAGGAACCACCCCATGCATAGTCAGTCTTCTGTGATTCCAAGGCCGCCCTACAGAGCGTACTTTCAGCATTGCGCCATGGATAACATGAACAGCTCGTCGCAGAGATCAGAGAAGTACACCATCGCATAGTTGACGAAGGACACGATATCATATATCAGTGGTTGCCTAGTCACTGTGGCATACATGGCAATGATCGAGCAGACGCAGCTGCCCGATCTGCCCATAACGGCGTCAACTGCGTTGCCATTCCCCTTTCGAGAGCCGACGCAACGAAAAAGTTTGCCGTATTTGCACACGACTTGACATTAGCTCAGTGGAATTCATCTGATTTCACAAGTGCACACCTTCATACCCTGGACCCTAATTTACCACTCCGTATTCCACCCGAGCTTGCACGACGCGACCGCACCCTTCTAGTTCGTCTATGGTTTGGAGTAGCATTTTCAAATGCGTACTCCTTTCTTATCGGAATGTCCAACAGCCCACTTTGTGACTTCTGCGGGTGCAATGAAACAATCGCGCACCTTTGTCAGTGCTCTCGTTTCAACCCGCAAAGAGCAGTCCTTTCAGTCACCCTAGACAAACTGGACAAGCGCCCAATGACAGAAAACAAGATCATTGGAAACTGGCCTACGCGAACATCAGCGTGATCGGCTATGAAGGCGCTGCAGCGGAATTTAAATAACGCTGGATTTTTTGACAGATTGTGACTTCACTGTGTGACGCAGGATTGTACGGTGACACTGCATAACACTAGGAACGCCTTTGCAGGCTGCGTGAGTGCCCATAGAGACAGTTTGTGTGTACGTGCGTGTGTGTGTGTAGTTTTTTTTTTAATCCTTCTCTCTCTCCCCTATCACATCCACTTGCCCCTCCCCAAGTACAGGGTAGCCAACCGGAGATAATTTCTGGTTAACCTCCCTGTCTTTCCTTTGCCTTTCTCTCTCTCTCTCTCTAATACTTCTACCACGATGCGATGCGCCACGTGAGGCAATGAATATGTTCAACCCTCTCAGAGGTTAAGTATGGCGCACAACAATGCCTCAAGCAAACACGTTTCTCTGTGTATTCTGTGTACGACGCAGACAAACAGCAGTGGTGCGCGCAAGGTAACGTTCAACATAAACTCATTATTCTCGTGTTGGACTAAACGTTGAAGAATTTAAACATTCGCTGTCAAGATCACCACAGAAAGTTTCTCTTGCATTGATTCCCATAATGCGTGGGATATATATATTGTCACGTGGTGGTGACGTTAAAAAACACAGTAGCAATACTGTGAAAGACAAAACTAACTTTTATTGGGTGAACCTGTGCTCACAAAAACAGTCGACACTTATAGCACAACGATAGCGGCGAACACTGTCGGCGATCGTCAAAAATCTGTACAGCGGGTCGAGCGCGTCGGCTTTTATACAGCAGTCGTCGAATGTACCAGACTGATCGCTTGGACCAGCGTGTCTTCCACAAAGTTCT
Organism: Dermacentor andersoni; assembly: GCF_023375885.2. NCBI lineage: Eukaryota > Metazoa > Arthropoda > Arachnida > Ixodida > Ixodidae > Dermacentor > Dermacentor andersoni. The sequence goes on from NC_092815.1 coordinate 24,498,558, forward strand.
ACACCATTCGCGTCACGCGATGAAATCAGATAACACAAGGTTCGGCGACAACAGACAGCGGATAGAAGCATCGATAACTTTCCAGAAACTTCGGATGCATGCAGGCGCGTTCCCCGCTGTGCGTTAACATTTGTTAGGCGGCGAAACGTGTCCCCCGATAAAGACAAGTACACGTGTCAATATATATATATATATATATATATATATATATATATATATATATATATATATATATATATATATATATATATATTGTAGTGGGTAATATGCATGTGGCACTGTGCGGACTGCCACCGCTGCGGCGCGAGACACGAGCGCGGGTTGTTGATGCGAAGCGCTAGGACTCGTGATCTAGAGCTACCTGCGATCCCTCGAACGAGCTACAATAAACCCCATTTCATTTGGTGGAGGTGCGGGGTAACCTCGAAAACTGGAACTCCGAAGCCGGACGCTACCGACTGCTGCGACCATGCCTGACGAAACCACCCAGGAAGATGCACCACAGCCTCCGACGATCATCGTTTCCGGTGCATTGGGCCAGCGTGATCCTGCCATCTTTAGCGGCACCGATGATCATGACGTGGAGGATTGGTTGTCATCTTACGAAAGGGTGGGCCAGCATAACAAGTGGGACGACATCACGAAGTTGCACAATGTGCTGTTTTACTTAACCGGCGTCGCGAACCTCTGGTTCCGAAACCACGAACACGATTTCACAACGTGGAGCAGATTCAAGACAAGTTTCACAGAAGTGTTCGGGCGCCCCGCTGTGCGCAAGCTTCGCGCAGAACAACGCTTACGGGGGCGCGCGCAACATCACGGTGAAACGTTCACAAGTTACATCGAAGATGTCATTGACCTGTGTAAGCGCGTGAATCCGTCAATGGCGGAACAGGACAAGATAAAACACATTATGAAAGGCATTGATGAGGACGCATTTCAAATGTTGCTAGCGAAGGATCCGCGTACCGTGGCCGAAGTTATCAACTTGTGCCAAAGTTTTGACGAGCTACGGAAACAACGCATCTTAGCTCGGCGCCCACCGCCTACGGAAGATTCGTTAGCAGCATTGGTTATTGGCGACAACCACACAACTTTGCTGACGCAAATAAAAGAATTTGTGCGCGAGGAGGTCGCGCGACAGCTCTCGATTTTGCCGACCACGGAGAAGCCTTCTCAATATTTGGCTCCAGCGATCCGACAGGTAATTCAAGAGCAAGTGACCGAAGCTCTTCCACCTCCGTGTCAGCCGGTTCCTGTGGCCGCGCCTCTGACGTATGCTGAAGCCGCTGCACGGGCGCCTCGTCTGCCGGGATTCTCACCTCCGCCTTTAGCGCCTCTCCAGCCGGTGTTCTCTCATCCGCCCTCACCTCGCCAGCAGGTCGCTGCCTTTTTCAGCGCACAGCAGCAAGGTACAAATCCTTGGCGCACTCCTGACAACCGCCCAATATGCTATGCCTGCGGTACACCGGGACATGTAGCGCGCTTCTGCCGCCGGCGCTTGCCGGCCTTCGTGGGCACCGCACGACCACCCAGCTCCGGCTTCCGACCTTTCCGTATGCCTTCACGACCACCACCGGAAGTCTACGCTGCTGATGACATACCAGCACCGCAGTCACAGCTCTACAATACTCGTCGCTCACCTTCCCCTCGTCGGCGCTCACTCTCATCCATGCGTCGTAGGCCCAGTGCCAGTACTACTGAGGCGGAAAACTGATTTCCGCAGTTCCTGAGGCACGAACTGCGTCATCGTCGGAACATCAAAGTCCTCGTTTTTCCCCCGCTAACGTTATTGAAGTGTCTGTTGATGGCATCAAATGTCTTGCGCTCGTCGATACAGGTGCTGCTGTATCTGTGATTAGCGAGAAACTTTGCCGTGAATTACGGAAAGTGACCATGATGCCTTCGGTATTATTGCTTAGAACAGCCAGTGCACAACAAGTTCAGCCAGTCGCTATGTGCACTGCCAGGGTGTTGATTCGAGACATTTTGTATTCGATTGATTTCTTTGTGCTAACTTGTTGCTCCCACGATGTGATTCTTGTGATGTGATTTTTGAAAAAGAGCCGTGACACCACCGCCCGAGAGTTATCGGAAGCTTTTTTCATTCAGTCATTGGGGTCACAGTGCATTAGTGTGCCTTCCTTAACCTTGTACAGCGCTGAATTTGGTTTTTTGGATTCTGTCGCATGAGTGCGCTCTTGGGATCGGATGTTGGTGGCTCCACCGCATGGTGCTCACTGCGCATGTTCCTCTGGTTTGAGCGGTCTATAAAGGAGTGACGCAATAAAATGATGTCAGTTGAGAGTAGCGCCTTGTCCTGTCGTCTTTCTTGTCTCTGTCGTTTTGCGCTAAACAAAGTATTCATGTGATTCTCGGTTGGGATTTTCTGTCGTGCCATCACGCGGTCATTGACTGTGCACGTGCTGAGGTTCAGTTCTCCGTTCTGTGCGATTTGCCATCTCACGACTTTCAAGTTCATGATGTTACCAGGATCTGTGTAGCTTCAGATACTGACCTTCCCCCTCACAGCGCGGTATTTGTCCCTCTTTCATGCGCATCGCTTGCCGAAGCGACGGTCATGTTTTCACCCGCTGCCGTCTTCATTCGCCGCCAGCCTATATTGTTGCCTTTCGCCCTCCTCACGGTTCACCATGGGGCTGCAGAAATACTGATTTCTAACCCAAATTCATACACTTTGGCTTTGCACTGTGGCGAGACTATTGGTACCATCCAGACTGTGGACGCTGACGTTATTGTGCAGTTCCCTGTTCCCGACGACGTGGATACTGCCAACGTAACAGCACTGGCACCCCATGTGCCATCTAACCGAGTACCACCGGATGTTTTTTGTCGCTCTATTGCCGATATATATATATATATATATATATATATATATATATATATATATTAAACTGCGGTAGCTTCGGGATGAACCTACACTTTTGAATGCACGATCTCCTGGATCATGCCCTATATTTAGTTTAGTAGAGCTACACTTCCGGTTCCTGTTCTCGAACGAGCGCGTCTGGATTTCATCTCGGACTTCTTGCACTTATTACGCATTATTATTGCTCCATACATTGCGGTATGCTATCTGGGTGTAGCTTTTTCGTTTCAGGCTTCATTTTTACGCCTATTTTTTATTGTTCTATTTGCATTAGATCTCAAATTGTACAACTTGACGAGACGAAAGTGGCCAGATAGCCAGATTCCATGAACTTAAAATCGATCTGACTTGTCTTCAAAATGTTCCGCACATTTTTTACCTGTTCTGCATCAATCCTAATATTTCCTGGTTTGCACTTCTGTGCCGCTCTGGCGGTCCGCTTTCGTTCAACGTAGTCATCGTGACAAGCCTCCAATGACGTCATGCATAATATACAGCGAAGGCCTGAAGGCATCCGTAGTCTATACTCAATGTATACTATATCTGCGTGAATATTCAGCCCACTGATACGATCTTGACCGGGTGAGGCGGGTCTTCACTGCACGAATCAGGAAACGACGACGAAGCCGGGCATTATGATGATGAAATAAAGTAGGAAAGAATATATTCGCTTCATTGGTACATGGTAGTCACTCTCATCCGAGTTTCGAGCATTTCTGAGAAACACAGGGCCCAGGACGGCCTTAAATAACCCCTTGCGGTCTTGTGGTCGTCGGCGTCTTCTTAGGGAGCCTGTGAAAGTATTACTGATTTCATCAGGTTCGGCCTTCGAACTGCTGACCTTCTGGTTTTCTTTTCTTCGTCCTTCCCTTTGAGTCAGCTCGGGGAATAAAGGGGGTGACGCTGTTTCGAAGAGGACAATTATGTCGAGATGGCGACGCCCGCTTGACCGATTCTCACATTTGACAGGTCCATCATACGGGGGCCAAGATGGCCTTAATTACCCCTTGCGGTCTTGTTTTTGTCGACGTCTTCTTGGGGTGCCTGTGGATGAAGTAGTGCTTTCGTCAGGCTTATCGTCGACGTCTTCCTGCCCATCGGTTTGTCTTCTCTTCGCCCATCCCTTTGTGAGCTCGGGGAATAAAAGGGGTGACGCTTAGCAGCCTTTTTTGCGACGAGGCAAGTCATCTTGTCATGGGAACGCACGCCTGAATGTCTCTCACACTTGAGAGGTCGATCATAACACCACCATGTGAACTCTTCTGTCTGTAATGATTGTTTAGAACTTTCAGACATTTCTATGATATTGAGAACCGCTTGCTAGAATATTACAATAATTTTGCAAATCACCTGTGCTTCCTATAGACATACCAGATTGTTTAGACTTTTTTCTGTTTACGAAGACCACAAATATCTATCAGGAAATTTTGAATTTGCTTCCTCAATTTCTTTATTTTAGTAATTGTTTGAAACCGTGAATATTGGGGAAGCTACGCATCACATGAGCACGGAACTGTGCAGATTTCTCTAAGCTTACGTGAGCTGTTGGAGCAATAAAATAAAAAATAAATAGAAAAAGTATATAGCTTATAGATCAGTGCGTCGCAAACTTGTGAGTAGCGCACTTGAACTCTTCTTTGTGAACAATAGCATACCTCATATAGCATTGATATCAAAACCAACAATTCGACTGCCGAATCAAAATAAAGAATGAATGTGCCAAAAGCCACGGTTCCCTATTAGCCGATTAGTAGCCATATTATAGTATGTAGCCATCACTATGCTTATAAAATACACTTGGCCGTCGGTACTTGTTTGATCAGCGTTTTTTTAACGTATTTTCTTTGTTTCCGTTTACTTCGACGCAAATGGTCTAGGAATGAAGGTTATTTTTCATTCGTGTTCCTGTTCTGGCCTTATTCGAACAGCATAAACTCGCCTAGAGTGTGGGCATGGAACAAACAGCATAGAGGGGGCATGGAAAGGCGGCCAGCATGCGGACGTGCCAAATGTTTATTCTTCTGACGCAGGTGGTACCTTATCGCTCGCAGATGCGCCCCAAGCATCGCCTGGCCTGCCATCAATGCGCTGTTCTACCGATTCTGCCGGCAACCCTTCCGCTGCCCTGCACATCCACCAGGAGGCATCGTGGTTCCGTGCCATACAGCATTTGTTCCACAACACCCATGGCCAGCAACATCAAGCTTCCGCCGGCCTTTAAACCTTCAACTCTGGACATGCTTCGCCAGTGGGCCATAGAGAAAGGCATTCAACAATAGTGGACACTCTCATAGAGCCCAGCGGCCGAATTGACTGTAGCGCACCAAGCGGATGGGTTTAAGTCCCTCCGGATTCGGTTTCGGGCGCGCGCCTCTTGAACGCCAGCTGGCACGGGCTGCGCTACTCGGCACGTTTTCTTCTACTGCTCAGTCGCGCGCTGTCTTATTGCGGAATCATTCATTTAAAATGATTGCGAATGATCTTTACAAGCCTCCCTCGAATCTGTGCCACGTGCAATTTCATAAAGTAGACGAGAAACGCCTTGTAAATGAGGAAATGTTTATTTCGCTCTATATAAATGCTCGTTCGGGGCTTTTTGTGCATTCCTCCAACGTTGTGGAACCAGGTAAGCAGCAGTAGTTCGCGTACGAAGCTCCACCGGACGGCATCAGCTGAAGAAAGTAAATTACAAGCATGTGTCATTTCGGTATTTAGCCTTTATAGGAATAGTGCGTGTAGAGGGGAAAATTGCGAAAGTGGTGAATGGGCGACATTACAAACAAAAGGAATTCGCTATTACATACATGACGTCGAAAATACCCGACTCATTCCAAGCCGTACTTTAGGTTATGAATGAAACATCTGATTTCGAAGCATTCCTCCATTCCAGGGCATTATTTCCTCACTTTAAGAGCACAAATGCACGGGTGACTGCGTTTTTAAAACAACTCGGCCTCAGCTGACGCGTTAGTACGCTACATACACAGAGGCGGCCACAATACATGCTCTATGCCAGACCATGTTAGACGCTCTCAGAATGCCTTCTACTTGCACTCAAGAAAAATGCGTGGATGCAAAGCCTGTTTTGAGTTGTTCAGAAGAGCTCGTCGGTGTTATGTTCTGTGCGGTCTGCCGGCGCAAGCCTCACACTCCAGTGTTATCACTCGTCGCGTCTTCGTCAAGTATGAGTACCGAAAGAAGGTATATGTTGCGGGACAGTAGAAAGCGTCGCAAACTTGTCGCACTAAGATTCAGTACACGCCAAACTAACTGTAACCATGTCGGACTTGCTTTTTGCTAACTGCTTCCCAACACCAGGCGCGGCGAGCGTGCCTCGAAAGTATCCTGAAAAGTTGCGAATTTAAGTACAATAATTTTGGAGATCAGAGAAGGCGTCACGAACTTGCCCCAGTAAGATTCAGTACACGCGAAATTAACTGTCGCACACAGCCGACCTTCTTTTCGCTAACTGCATCACAACGCCGGGCGTGGCCACTGTGCATGAAAACTAACCCAAGAAGTAACGAAATTAGTTACAGTAATGATGTGCGTCACAAAAAGCGCCAAAACTTCTCCCGGTAAGAATGATTACATGCAAAAGTGCGTCACACGGCGACGTGCTTTTCGCTAACCACGTCACAAAGTCGAGTGCGGTGAGCTTGCCCAAGAACTACCGGAATAAGCTATAATAATGTTGGGGCTCATAGAAAGCGTCGCAAACATCTCCCAGCACTAGTTATTAACTCAAATAAACTACACCAGGAAGGCCGAGCTGTTTTTCGCTAACTGCGTCACATGTCTCGGTACCGTGCTGTAAAAGCCAAAATTGCTTGAAATGTGTCGCCGACTGTCAAACAAAATTTCTCACCTTGCCGCTGTTTAATAGTGCGGTGGTGCCGTGTCGAAGTGCAGAAGGAAAGCAAGAATACACCGGGAGCCCAACAAACATGCTACATCCAAAAGAGGCGGGTCGACGAACCGGCGAAATTCACATGGTCAACCGGCCACGCTGGCTTCAGTGGCCTGTCTGCCGCATGACGCATACATGCGTCGCGCCTGGCACGCCGTTAGCTTGTTGCTAGATAACGCAAGAAAAATAAGTATAAGTTCATTTATACGCAATTTCTTTTTAGCTTTAGCGGGAAAGAATAAAATAAGAATAAAACGTTCTCGGTAAGTTCATTTCACACTTTTTTTTCCGATGCTCGCGTCAACTAACGGATGGGATTAGCACTAGCCGTGACGTATTTACTTTTGCCAGTTTTCGCCCAGTGCCCCCACTTGTTGAATTTCTTTCTGCGAGTGGGCATGAAAAGGCGGCCAGCATGCGGACGGGCAAAATGTTGGTTCTTCTGGCGCAGGTTAGTCCACATCCCTCTTTGAACTGCAAACGCTCAAGTAATGTCACTTTGCTGCTTATTTCATTCCCAGGTGTGCTTTCTTGCATTACCTGTGAATGCGTACATGCACTTAAACTTCTAATATTAGCTGGAGACGTCGAATTAAACCCCGGGCCCCCTAAGCCCGATCCTTATACACCCAGTATTGACGTACTGTCTTTGTTGAAAACATTAACCGAAAAAATGGATAAAAATCATCCTGAGGTAGTGTCACAGATTAATAAAGTCATGGAAATTCAGAGAAATCTCCAGAAAGAATTGAATGGCACAAACGGCAGACTAACAGCAGTCGAAGGAAAGATCGAGTCAACTCCAAACGTTACACAGAATGACCTTGCCACTACAGTATCCACTGTAGTGCGCACTGAAACAGCTACCCTTTCGAGTCGGTTAGATGAATTTTAAGATAGATTACGGCGCGAGAATCTGATTTTTCACGGTTTTTCTGACAAACCATCCGAGTCCTTGGCTGATGAAAAAAAAAGCGTACGTGAGCTCCTATCGTCCTCCCTAAACATACAGCTGGCTGGTGAAGCACTTGTTCATTCACACAGGTTGAGTAAATACGTGCCAAATAAGTGCCGCCCAATTATTGGGAAGTTTTTAAGCGCCAAGTTCAGGGAGGTCATTTTTTCAGCACGCAAAAAATTAAAACAGACCGGTATTAGTATTAATGAGGATTTCTGCCTTGCTACACGCACATCCCGCAAGAGGCTACTGGAATTTGCAAAAAAAACCTCGGAGAACCGTATTCAAATCACCACAGTAGGCGGTTTTGTTGAAGAGCAAGTGCTACGTATATGTAGCGTAAATCGATGGCGTGTGCGATGTACCTTCCGACGGCGGTTCACCTGCTGCGCAGAGCCATGATGTGTTCACACTTGCTTCAAGTAAAAATAGTTTCTCATAACTATCATCTAGGCCAAATAGTTCATCTAGTGATGTTAATTTTCTTTTTTTTTTCGATGTTCGCTGTGTTGTTAACAAGCGTGTTAACAGAGCTTTCTGATCTAATGGACATGTGTAGTACTGGTGTCGTCGTACTTATGGAGACATGGTTATCGTCCAAAGTGCGTGATAGCAAAATATTTGAGTGTAAAAAAGTGTTCAAGTTTTACCACGTTGATCGTGGTTCTAGATCAGGAGGAGGCGTTCCGATAGCTGTTTCCGATCACATTGTCTCTTATCATGTTCCCACTGAGTCAGCTTCAAAATTGTTTGCGCATGCGTGCGCATTAACCACTACGATATAATTTTTTGCGTTTGCTATCGGCCACGTAAGGCTGGGCATAATATTTCTTCTGATTTACATGATGCTTTGAATGCTATTATTGTTAAGTTCCCTCACGCACACATATTTATTTTAGGGGACTTTAATTTCCCTAACATTGATTGGTCCGGACCTTTTCCTGTTCTCAAGAGTCCTCAAGTGAAAGTGCTGCCTTCGTGAAGTTATGCGCTGATTTCAACTTCACTAAATTAGTCGCTACTCCAACGAGAACTACTTCGTCCAGCGCTAACGTACCTAATTTAATTCTAACAACAGCTCCTGATCTCGTGCATTCACTTGTTTTTCCACCAGTACTGAGCGACCGCTGTGTTATTAACTTTTCTATTAAAGCAACTGGTAAACGCCCTACTAGTGAACCAAAATTCATTAGAGATACAAGAAAACTGATCTTTCAGTTAGTAATAGTGAACTAGCAGCCTTCTTGGAAGGCTGCATGCCCAGAATTTATGAGCGCACTTTCCAGGAAAACTGGACAAAGTTTAAAAAGAAAGTTAGCTGTCCCACAAGCAAATAAGTACCTCTGCGGGTCACCCGTCGCAAGCGAAGATCACCTTGGTTTATTATACCTATATTTAAGGCGCAAAAAAACACACACAGCACACAAGAGAGGAGAATGGGCAGAATGTCACTCACAAGTGAAGTGAAGTTTATTTTCCCTTTTGTACAAAGGTGGAAGAAGACACGCATATACATACTCTCAGTCAGCGCCTGCGCACTAAGCACACTCAAGCATCAAGCACGGTAAGATAAAGCTCTTTCAACAAACTTTTTCTTTGACTTATACTGTGATAACGTTTCACTAAAACACAAGGTACTTTTCTTACTGATATAAAATGCTTCTATTTTTCCACTAGCTTTCGCATTTTAGCTTCTGGCCAGAATCTGCGCGTCCGAAAAGTATGCCTCACAAGAACACGAGGGGCAGTTTATAGCATGCTTGGTATATTAGGTTAGGGCCCTGTTTCTTTTGCTCAACGTTTCGTTCATGTTCCCTGATCCTCTCATTTACACATTAATGTGTCCTTAAAGCGCCTTCAGAATCGGAAAAACCGCTTTCTCCGAAAAATAAACTTCAGGTATGGTCACGGTGACTGGGTCGCATATCAACACATCGCCTGGAAATATAAAAATGTGATTAAGCACTCCAAGCATTCTTCTTTGGCACAATTGTACCTGCTTTGTTAAAAGACGACCCCAAAAAGTTCGGGAGAGTTGTTAAGGGCGCTCGCGAAAACGTATTGTCCACAACTGACGACGGTGGCGTTGCCGTTTCTCTTTCGCATTGTTGTTACGTATTCAACGAAGTATCTTCAAAAGCATTTTTAGATGAGCGTGCTGAGTGCCTGCCAGAACTTTATGACGCGAGCTTTCCTACAATGGTTCCTGTAGTAATCGATTACGATGGCATCGTCGATCTTATCGTTGATCATCATGCGGCGTCGATAGTGTAAACGCAAATTTTTTGAGAAGTACGGTTGCTAACTCGTCCATTTTTGGTATGAACTTTTTGCTCAGATTTTAAATTCTGGTGTGTTGCCTTGTGATTGGAAGGTGGACAAAATGGTGCCGTTGTTGAAATTTGGCGACCCTTATTCTGCGGTAAATTATAGGCCTACCTCGTTGAGTAGTGTCCGTTGTAAGATCTTTGAACATGTCATTTATTCTTACCTGGTTAACTTTCTTGAAGCTAATTCTTTTTTCACATCTCTTCAGCATGTTTTCATCAAGACATTCTCCTGTGAAACGCAATTAATTTCATTTGCTAATGAACTATTAGTAGCTCTAGACTAGGGATCTTATATTCATTGTGTATTCTTAGATTTCTCTAAAGCTTTTGACCTTGTCTGCCATGAACTACTTTATCTTAAGATCAGTCAACTAAATCTTGACCCTAACGTTATTGCTTGGATAAAAAACTTTTTGTTAAATCAACAGCAATTTGTAACTGCTAATGGCTACGATTCTTCTCTCTGTCCTGTCCTTTCAGGAGTGCCCCAAGGTTCTTTCCTTGGGCCCCTTCTTTTTCTAATTTACATAAACAATTTGCCTGATTATATTAACTCCTCTATTAGGCTTTTTGCAGACAACTGTGTTCTATGTCGCGTGATTCCCTCTGATAATGACACATCAGTACTACAGACTGGCCTTGACAATATTTCTGATTGCTGTAACACATGGAAAATGAAACTCAACGCCACGAAGGGCGCATTAATGAAAATTTGACGTAAGATTTCCACTAACGCTTGTAAGTATAGCATAAATGGTTCCTCTCTGGAAGAAGTGAGTACTTACATATACTTAGGGATCCACATTAATTCTAACCTGTCTTGGCACCCACACATTATTTATATTGTCAGTAATGCTAACCGCATGCTTGGGTACCCGCGCCGTAATTTTTCAATGGCCCCTTCGTCTCTTAAACTCCTTCTTTATAAACTTTGTTCGTTCCAAACTTGAATATGAATCAGCTGCGTGCAATCCAATTACTGAAAGTCTTATTAGTCACCTTGAAGCTGTACAGAATCGTAGCACACGCTTCATTTTTTCTAACTACTCCCGTCTTTCCAGTGTTTCATCTATGAAAACAGTGTTACGGCTTCCGTCCTTTTCCTTAAGCAGGAAAATAGCACGTCTCTCCTTATTTCCTAAGATTTGCTACCATAACTCAGGTTTTAAGCAAGAATTACTTTCCCACCCTTCATTCATATCATCTCGTATTGACCATCGTTATAAGGTGTTTGTTCCTCGTAGTGACACTAGCCAACACTTTCATTCTTTCCTTCCTCAAACTTGTAATGATTGGAACCACTGTCCCACCTCCTCTGTATCTATTACGGACCCCAGTAACTTTAAAACTGCACTTGAATATTGTCACGTGGTCGTGACGTTGAATAACACAGTAGCAGTACTGTGAACGACAAAAACTAACTTTTATTGGGCGAACCTGTGCCCACAAAACAGGCTACACTTATAGCACAACGATAGCGGCGAACACGCTCGGCGATCGTCGAAAATCTGCTCAGCGGGTCAAGCGCGTCGGCTTTTATACAGCAGTCGTCGAATGTTCCAGACTAATCGCTGGGACCCGCGCGTATTCCACAATGTTCTACGCCATTCGCGTCAGGCGATGAAATCAGATAACATAAGGTTCGGCGACAACAGACAGCTGGGTAGAATCATCGATAACTTTCCAGAAACGTCGGATACATGCAGGCGCGTCCGTCGCTGTGCGATTACAGTTAAGCGGCGAAACGTGGTCGCCCGATAAAGATAAGTACACGTGTCATTACCCCCCTCTTAAAAAGCATCGCCCCGATGCTGCTAACAAACGAAAGTAACAAAGAAAAGCACTCGTAGCAAAGAAAACAAACTAAGGAAGTTCATCAGCGTCCGTAAAATGGTTTAAGGCGCACCACGTGGACCACTTCAGATCGTGCGCGGCGCCGCTGCGAGTGCGAAATGCCGTCTGGCACGACCTCATAGTCTAGTGCGCCAATACGTCGGATGACCTTGTAGGGTCCGAAATAGCGTCGCAGCAGCTTCTCACTGAGTCCTCGCCGGCGTATCGGGGTCCATACCCAAACACGGTCGCCGGGCTGGTACTCGACGAAGCGTCGTCGGAGGTTGTAGTGTCGGCTGTCGGTACGCTGCTGGGTCTTGATCCGTAGGCGGGCGAGCTGTCGGGCTTCTTCGGCGCGCTGGAGATAGGTAGCGACGTCAAGATTCTCCTCGTCAGTGATGTGCGGCAGCATGGCGTCGAGCGTCGTCGTCGGGTTCCTGCCGTAAACCAACTTGAATGGCGTGATCTGTGTTGTTTCTTGCACCGCCGTGTTGTAGGCGAAGGTGACATACGGCAGGACCGCGTCCCACGTCTTGTGCTCGACGTCGACGTACATCGCTAGCATGTCGGCGAGGGTCTTATTCAGCCGCTCCGTAAGACCATTCGTCTGCAGACGGTAGGCCGTTGTCCTCCTGTGCCTTGTCTGACTGTAGTTCAGAATGGCTTGAGTGAGCTCCGCTGTAAAGGCCGTTCCTCTGTCGGTGATGAGGACTTCTGGAGCACCATGTCGCAACAGAGTGTTCTCGACGAAAAATTTAGCCACTTAGGCTGCGCTGCCTTTCGGTAGAGCTTTAGTTTCAGCGAAGCGGGTGAGATAGTCCGTCGCCACGACAATCCACCTATTTCCGGAAGCTGATGTCGGAAACGGTCCCAACAAGTCCATCCCGATCTGCTGAAAAGGTCGGTAAGGAGGCTGGATCGGCTGTAGTAATCCCGCTGGTCTTGTCGGTGGTGTCTTGCGTCGCTGACAGTCGCGGCATGTCTTGACATAACGGGCGACATCGGTGGTTAGGCGCGGCCAGTAATACCTTTCTTGTATCCTCGATAGCGTCCGGGAGAAACCGAGGTGCCCAGCGGTCGGATCGTCATGTAGGGCGTGCAGTACTTCTGGACGTAGCGCCGACGGAACAACAAGAAGGTAGTTGGCGCGGACTGGTGAGAAGTTCTTCACGAGTAGGTTGTTTTGAAGCGTGAACGAAGATAATCCACGCTTAAATGCCCTTGGGACAACGTCGGTGTGCCCTTCCAAATAATAGATTAGGGCTTTTAGCTCCGAGTCTCCTCGTTGCTGTTCGGCGAAGTCTTCCGCGCTTATTATTCCAAGGAAGGCGTCGTCATCCTCGTCATCTTGCGGCGGCGGGTCAATGGGGGCGCGGGATAGGCAATCGGCATCTGAGTGTTTTCGTCCGGACTTGTAGGTTACGGTGATGTCGTATTCTTGTAGCCTGAGGCTCCACCGTGCCAGCCGTCCTGAGGGGTCTTTTAGGTTAGCTAGCCAACACAACGCGTGATGATCGCTGACCACCTTGAATGGCCTGCCATATAGGTAAGGGCGAAATTTCGCTGTGGCCCAAACGATGGCGAGGCATTCCTTTTCGGTTGTAGAATAATTGCCTTCTGCTTTTGACAATGATCGGCTAGCGTAAGCTATCACGTGTTCATGTCCATCGTTTCTCTGGACTAGGACGGCACCGAGGCCTAGGCTACTGGCGTCAGTGTGTATTTCGGTATCGGCGTGCTCGTCGAAGTGCGCAAGTACGGGCGGCGACTGCATGCGTCGTTTGAGTTCTTGAAATGCGTCGCCCTGTGGCGTTTCCCACTTGAACTCGACGTCACATTTAGTTAGCTGCGTCAGCGGCTCAGCGATGCGTGAAAAGTTCTTGACAAATCGCCTGTAGTAGGCACACATGCCAAGAAATCTACGCACTGCCTTCTTGTCGGTGGGCTGCGGGAACTTTGCGATGGCAGCTGTTTTCTGCGGGTCGGGGCGTACTCCGGATTTGCTGATGACGTGGCCTAGGAATAGAAGCTCATCGTAAGCGAAGCGGCACTTTTCTGGCTTCAGAGTGAGCCCTGATGACTTGATGGCCTCTAGTACTGTGGCAAGCCGCCTAAGGTGATCGTCAAAATTTTCGGCGAATACAACGACGTCATCCAAGTAAACGAGACAGGTCTGCCACTTCAATCCTGCTAAAACCGTGTCCATCACGCGCTGGAACGTTGCAGGCGCCGAGCACAGTCCAAATGGCATAACCTTGAACTCGTAGAGGCCGTCTGGGGTGATGAAGGCGGTCTTTTCACGATCTCTTTCGTCGACTTCTATTTGCCAATAGCCAGACTTGAGGTCCATCGAGGAGAAGTATTTAGCGTTGCAGAGCCGATCCTATGCGTCGTCTATCCGTGGGAGAGGGTATACGTCCTTCTTCGTGATCTTGTTCAGACGACGATAATCGACGCAGAAACGAAGGGTTCCGTCCTTTTTCTTCACCAGCACAACAGGAGATGCCCACGGGCTTTTCGACGGCTGGATGCTGTCGTCGCGCAGCATTTCGTCGACTTGTTCTCTTATAGCTTCACGTTCTCGCGGCGAAACTCGGTAAGGGCTCTGGCGAAGTGGTCGAGCGTACTCCTCGGTGATTATGCGATGCTTGGCGACTGGTGTTTGTCGAATCCTCGATGACGTCGAAAAGCAGCCTTTGTATCGCCGGAGCAGACTTCTGAGCTGCTGTTGCTTAATCACGGGGAGACTTGGATTAATGTCGTAGTCTGGTTCGGCAACCATGGTCGTCGGGGTAGATGCGGCGGAATCCGAGAGGACAAACGCATTGCTGTTTTCCAGAATTTCCTCGATGTATGCGATCGTCGTGCCCTTGTTGATGTGCTTGTACTCCTGGCTGAAGTTTGTCAGCAACACTTTCGTGTTTCCTCCGTGCAGTCGAGCGATCCCTCTTGCGACGCAAATTTCACGGTCTAGCAGTAGACGTTGGTCGCCTTCGATGACACCTTCTAAGTCAGCGGGTGTTTCGGTGCCGACCGAAATAACAATGCTGGAGCGAGGCGGGATGCTCACCTGATCTTCGAGCACACTCAAGGCGTGGTGACTACGAGGGTTCTCCGACGGTATCGCATGGTCTTCCGACAGAGTTATTGACTTCGACTTCAGGTCGATGACTGCGCCGTGTTGGTTGAGGAAGTCCATGCCGAGAATGACGTCTCGTGAACACTGTTGGAGGATAACGAAGGTGACAGGGTAAGTCCGGTCGTGAATGGTAATTCTTGCCGTGCACAATCCAGTCGGCGTTATGAGGTGTCCTCCGGCGGTACGAATTTGAGGGCCTTCCCACGTAGTCTTAACTTTCTTCAACTGGGCGGCGATGTGTCCACTCATGACGGAGTAATCAGCCCCTGTGTCGACTAAGGCGGTGACTGCGTGGCCGTCGAGAAGCACGTCGAGGTCGGTGGCTCTTTGTCTTGCATTACAGTTCGGTCTTGGCGTCGGATCACGACTGCGTCGCGTTGACTTGTGGCTGGTATGTGACGTCGTCAGGTCGTCTTTCGTCGTCGCATTCTTCCCTTCCAGACTTCGTCGGGACGGCGGCGTGTCGTTATGTCGTCGAGGTAGTTTCTTCGGCGTCTTCGTCGGCGGCGGAGGATCTTCGACAGTTCGACGGACAGCAACCGCACCTCCATCGGTTGCTGCTTTTAGTTTTCCGGATATGGGCTCGCTGACTGGCCCCGAGCTGGGCCAGTGTATGGTCGGCGCTGCGGCGACAGGTAGCGGCCTGGTGATGGTGAACGCGACGGTCGTCGAGAACTCCACTGAGTAGCCGCGAGGTAGTCAGCGATATCGCGAGGGCGTTCACCTTGCTGCGGGCGTGGAGCGTTGACGGCGAAACCTCGCAGTCCCATTTCCCGGTATGGACATCGTCGGTAGACGTGACCCGCTTCCCCGCAGTGGTAGCAGAGCGGGCGGTGGTCAGGAGCGCGCCAAACGTCTGTCTTCCTCGGGTAGCTGCGCTGGCCGACGGGTGGGCGTGCTGGCGGCGGCGGTGGTGGTCGACGGAATTGCGGCGTTACAGGGCCCTGGCGCGGTCGTGGAGGGGGACCCTGACGGCGGGCGACGGCGGCGTAAGTCATCGCTTCTGGCTGGGGCTGCGGTACTTGTGGTTGCACCTCAGCAACACCAAGCGATCGGTGCACCTCTTCTTTCACGATGTCGGCGATCGAGGCCACTTGAGGCTGCGACGACGGGAAGATCTTCTGAAGCTCCTCTCGTACGACTGCCCTGATAGCCTCGCGCAGGTCTTCGGAGGCCAGTGGTTGAACTCCGGCATAGTTTGTAGCGTTGGTGCGGCGGTCGAATTGCCGGTTTCGCATCTCGAGTGTCTTCTCGATGCTAGTGGCCTCGCGAAGAAACTCGTCGACAGTCTTCGGTGGGTTTCGTACCATACCGGCGAAAAGTTCCTCCTTAACACCACGCATTAGTAGCCGGACTTTCTTTTCCTCGGACATTTCCGGGTCGGCGTGGCGGAATAGGCGGCTCATTTCTTCTGTAAAAATCGCGGTGGTCTCGTTGGGCAGCTGCACTCGGGTTTCCAGTAGTGCTTGGGCTCGTTCTCGGCGTACGACGCTTGTGAAAGTCTGCAGGAAGCCACTTCGGAAAAGGTCCCAGGTCGTTAACGTGGCTTCTCTGTTCTCGAACCACGTCCAGGCAGCGTCTTCCAATGCGAAGAAGACATGTCGCAGTTTGTCGTCGCTGTTCCAGCTGTTAAATGCAGCGACCCTCTCGTACGTCTCGAGCCAGGTTTCCGGGTCCTCGAATGTTGAACCGCGGAACGTGGGGGGCTCCCTGGGCTGCTGCAACACGACGGGGGATGCTGGGGCTGCCATTGGGGAGGACTTGGTGGCAATCTTCCTGCACGTCTCAGGTAGGAGTCCGTGCTCTGGGGGCAGTCCTTGCAGCCGGCGGCTAGCTCGCTGGTCTTGGGCGACGTTGGTTTTGTCCTCGGGCTTCGGGCTTGGATCGCGGTTTTGCGGGGGCGTTCGGTACATGAACGCACAAGCACCTCCACCAGATGTCACGTGGTCGTGACGTTGAATAACACAGTAGCAGTACTGTGAACGACAAAAACTAACTTTTATTGGGCGAACCTGTGCCCACAAAACAGGCTACACTTATAGCACAACGATAGCGGCGAACACGCTCGGCGATCGTCGAAAATCTGCTCAGCGGGTCAAGCGCGTCGGCTTTTATACAGCAGTCGTCGAATGTTCCAGACTAATCGCTGGGACCCGCGCGTATTCCACAATGTTCTACGCCATTCGCGTCAGGCGATGAAATCAGATAACATAAGGTTCGGCGACAACAGACAGCCGGGTAGAATCATCGATAACTTTCCAGAAACGTCGGATACATGCAGGCGCGTCCGTCGCTGTGCGATTACAGTTGTTAAGCGGCGAAACGTGGTCGCCCGATAAAGATAAGTACACGTGTCAATATGTTACCTAACATTTGCTCTTTCTTTATATATATTCATTGTTGCCACTCCATTCTGTAACGTCCTATGGGCCGTGAAGGTGTTTAAAAAAATAAATAGATAAATAAATAAATAAATAAATAAATAAATAAAATGTAAAGGGCAGATCAGTTCTGGGGAAATCGATTCTGTGATCCTCAATATTCAATGTGTCCCTCTGCCTAAAGTTTTCGGTTATTTTAACCTCACTCTGCCATTTGTATGCCTCCTGGTTAACTCAGATAATAGAGGATCCTTCCTGGAGAGGCATTGATAACTGGTTCGATATCCACACCAGGACCAGATTTTCTTAAACAGAGAAGCACTCTTTCTGTGAAGCCCATACGGGGTGTGATTTGTAGCTTCATGCTACTGTTGGGTGTATGGAAGCTTTTTGTACTCATTAAACGCATACAGTATTATGAGTACCTTTTTTGAAAATTTTTTTTCTTTTCTACTTGAAGTATAAATTTGTAGAATCCTATTTTTACCCATTTTCATAAAAACGCGTACGACTAGACGGGCGCTGAACTTCCCACTGGCGTTTATTTCAAACGACCATCTATTTATGTTATTTATTTATTTTCAAAGTACTGCAGGCAGCAGTGCTGCCCGCAGGTGAGGTTTTCTATCTTATTTTACATGAAGTCCAATGAGAAAGAATTCACAAATGCATTCACATTTGTACAATCAACAACAGACGCTGGCAGACATTTCCACTCTTCAGTTGTGAGCGAAAAAAGGACTTCTGAAACATTTTTGTCCTCGCAAAGTACGAGCGGATAACACTGGAGTGATTAATTCTAGATTATCTGTTTTGTGCATGGGAAAGATAAGTTTCGCGCGGCAGACCCATTCTGTTCTGATAGATCAAATAAAGCATTTTTAGTCTCGCAATCTTTCGCCGGGCACGGAGGGGCTCCAGTTTCAGTCGCTGCATCATATAGGTAACAGATGAATATCGATAGTTCAGATACAATAAATCTAGAAGAGAGGCGCTGAATTCGTTCTATTTGGGCAATATCTTTAATGTAGTGTGGGTCCCACACTACGGAAGCGTACTGAAAGACTGTTCGAACTATAGTGCGGTATGCCTCTAGTTTAGCACCTGACGGCGAGTGTTTTAATTTTCTGCGCAGAAAGCAAAGTTTTTTTTAATGCAATTGTGCAAACGTTCTTCAAATGATTATCCCATTTTAGGTTGCTTGCGATAGTTAGTCCTAGATATTTGACAGACGTTACAGACTGAATATTTTTATTAGCAATGCAATACGTATGAGGCAGTGGCTTTTACTCTATGGTTATTGTCATAGCAACTGTTTTATAAAAATTGATGTACATGTCGTTTTCTTAACACCAGTTCGCAAGTTTACAAAGCTTCTTGTTCAGTAGTGTTTAACAAGAGGAGCTATTAACAACACTATACATCACGCAGTCGTCAGCGAATAATTTTACTGTAACAGAATGATCGATATTAGAAGTGATACCGTTTATATAAATTAAAAATAACAAAGGACCAAGTACGGAACGTTATGGTACCCCTGACAAGACCGGTAGGTCAGCAGACCTACCGGTCTTGTCACACTCCACAAACTGTGTGCGATTTTTCAGATAAGCCCGCAGCCTCAGTATCTATCTCTCAGGAAGCCGCGCCTCCCTTAATCTGTCAATGAGCAAAGTGTGTGGCACACGATCGAGAGCTTTTGACATGTCAAGTAAAACTGCATCAATTTGTTCACCATTATCTAAAGCGGAATCTAAATCAGTTTATAACCGAACATAATTGCGTATATAGTTGTTGAGGCAGTCTTCCGGAAACCATGACGACAGTCAACGAAGAATCCTTTCGATTGGAGGTGCTGAGATATATGGTGCGCTAATACATGTTCAAGCAAATTACAGCATGTACCTATTAGAGATATTGGTCTGTAGTTGTGAGCTGTTAGCCTGTCTCCTGATTTCAACACGGGAACCACTCTTGCTGTGAGCCAGACTGTAGGTAAGGAGCTTTGATTGAGCCTAGCGTTAAACAGAACATAAAGGTAATGGCAGACATACAAGGCAGACATACGGCAGACATGTCAGCGCCGCTTGACGTTTTTGTTTTAACATTTAAAAGAAATGAACATATTCCTTCACGAGCAAGAGCTAGGTCAGGCATTAGGTTTTCAACAGGTGGTAGATAAGAGTTTTGATGCAGTACGCATCAGGTAGAAAAACATGCATCATCATACAAAAGATTGCATAAGTCAAGCAGTTCATACAACGATTGTATGGTCAATCAGTTCGCGTTCCTAGATTCGTCTTCGTCTTTAGTGAATTTTTATGAAGACCGTCAAGCTGAACCAACATTCACAATGGTAACAGAGTGAACAAGACGGCAACTGAGTGAAAGGACACAGTCTGCGCTCGTCCTATGTCCTTTCACTCCGTCGCCGTCTTGTTCGCGCTGTTACTTTTATGAATGTATACCAACTCGCCCAACTTTCCACTTTAATGAACCAACACGCCAAAAGCAAGGTATTGTCGCATTTTTAAGTATGCGTAAATGAGGTATAAAAAAATTGACCGCCCTTCCGAAGAGAGGTGCAAGCGAAGCTCGGGGTCCGCGGCTCTTCGTTGTCGTAACGCGTTGGCTTCGCGCTCCCTAACGGTGAGGTCGGTACATCGACGATGAGCCCTTTCTCGGACGAGTTCCCGGTGACGTTCATGAAACGCAGCCTGCTCTTCGACACAACGAACCGAACATGGAGGAGGAGGAGGAGGAGGAGGAGGAGGAGGAGGAGAAATAGACGGAATGACAGCGAGAATGCCGTGCCTGAAGTCGCGGGAAATGGCGGGTGCGAGACGAGCGAACACGCTATCACACCCGTTTCCTCTTCCGGATGGAGGGAACGCCTGGGATTGGCTCGCGCCTTGCGCTGCGTCTACTTCTTCTTTCACATGAAATGATGCTTTAAAGCCCAGGTATGATGAACCGAGAGTGGCTTTTCTTCTTTCGTGCTATTTATCACTGTAGCAAGAAAAAAAAATACATCCAGTGCCTAAATCGGTTAGTGTGGGGGTCTCGCAACCCGGAGGTTGGTAGTTCGAATCCGCAGCCCAACAAGTAATTTTTATTTTCCCGCGGCTTGGGTCTTTTCGTACGGCCACACCAAAACCGACGCTGACACGATTGAGGCAATACAACCTTCGCTTGAAAAAAAAATTAA
Source organism: Dermacentor andersoni (assembly GCF_023375885.2). NCBI lineage: Eukaryota > Metazoa > Arthropoda > Arachnida > Ixodida > Ixodidae > Dermacentor > Dermacentor andersoni. Next base: position 24,519,207 of record NC_092815.1, read on the forward strand.
ACGGTGGTTGTGCGAGGAAATAGAACTGGAAATAATTCTTAAGAAAGGAACCTTCATAAAAGAATGAAGACCCACCGTGCTTGCTCAGTGGCTATGGGATTGGGCTGCTGAGGACGAGGTCATGGGAGGGAATCCCGGCCACAGCGGCCGCATTTCGATGGCGGCGAAATGCGAAAACACCCCTGTACTTAGATTTAGGTGCACGTTAAAAAACTCAGGAGGTCGAAAGTTCCGGACTCCTGCACTACGGCGTACCTCTTAATCAGAAAGTGCTTTTGGCACGGAAAACCCCATAATATATATATATATATATATATTTTAAATAATGAAGTGGTACCTTTAGAATCCGGATAATTCCTTTATGTTGCCTTTCGCACATTTTTTTCTCTCTGACCTTTTCTGTTCTTCGAAATAATTAGCATCACCCAGGCATGCAAATGGTGCAATTTCTCATCGTCTTTCTTTGATGTTCCTTATTTTTCTAAAGAAACTGAGTGCTGACAAACTTCGTTTATATTTATTTACAGGTGATCGTAAGACATCTTTTGCATTATCGAACGCTAATATGCGTGGAACACACGTATAGGCTTGTTTCTATTTGAAGACAGAGCACACGACCTGAACTAGCCAGAATTATAACATAGAACCGGACCACTTCTTTTCGAAGCCGCATTGCTCGCGGATCTTGCTCTCTTCTTTCTTTTCCTTTTTGTCGCAAGTACCGGTGCGCAGATCGCATGTAGAGATGCGGGAAAGGAATAGCTTCGCAACACCGGCGAAATTTATTATGTTATGAATAACCCCAGTGCACCCTCTCTGTTTCCTGAAACGAACTATTCTGCGCAATTTCCTGCGGAGTGTTTGTGAAGGTAATCGCCTCAGGCTTCGCCACATATGTTACGGTCGAACATATTGGTGCTGGTGCTAGCGTGATGAATCCTATCAATGGACGTAGCCTTTCAAGGCCACTTGGCATTAATTGCTAAATACGTCAGTGAGCTACTACTGAAGTGTTACTCAGAACTTTTATAGCTGCAGTTCTAAAACCCATCGCGTGTTTGCTCGTGTCCACCGCTGCTAATAGCGTAACCGAGGAAGGACTGTGCCTTTTTGGTGTCTCTGCATTGATTTTAGTTTTCTCTTCGCTCGCTGAAACGAAAAAATCTTTCCTCAAACTTCACAGCATTGAAGCACCTACTTTCGTGACGAGTTTCACGTAAAAGATAAAAAGTGAGGCCGCTACAGCGTTTCGAGCGAAATTCGTTATGTGCCGCGACCATTAACCAGCGCCTGGTTCCACAAGTATATCAACCATTCTTGGCGGATAATCACGGTAGGGGGCGCGCGGACCTTGTTTTGGTGATGTGTGCCACGCGTTTCCCTCCGCATACGCCTTCGCACGTGCGACCCACGCTACAAAAATGGTGATCCGTGCATTCGACGCCGGCACACTGTGGGCACGCCGGACAGGAAAACCTACTTTGGCCTTAATTAGAATCGCGACCTAAGTGGCCTTTAAATTGGATGCAGCAGATTGGCCTTCCGAACATCTTTCCTCTTCTCCTACCTATATGATACGTGCACCCCTGCTATGTGATATAAGCATACATGTGAATCCGGGCGCCCTGTACAGATTTCTTAGTTTTTTGCGTGCGTCTGTTTGCTGACGCTACTATCCACGATCAACTGTGGGGAGGGTGGTATTGCATTCAGCCATTGGGGCATAGCAGCAGCTTCTTGGCTGCGGCCGGTAATCTTTCAACCATGCAGGTGTATGAATGTTGACATAATAATGCAAGAGCATTTTTTGCCTACCTGCACCCACTATAGCCAGGCTTGCTGCCATGCCCCGAATTGATGACAGCGAAAGAAATAGAATAAGGAAATGTATCCCTCTTGCGAGGAATCAAACCAGGGCCTGCAGCATGGTAAGCCAGTAACTATCTTCGGCGCCACTCTAATCAGCTGACAAGGGGAGCGTAATTAAGTGTAGCAATAGGACACTCGCATAGAGTGATCATTGGCGTCACTCATCCCTACGCGACACCAGATGTATGGCTAGTTCGTTTTGTTGTGACATCCGTCTCACGCCGCTATATATAACCCGCCCACCAAGCGCCACAATATTTAGAGATGGGTCCTCGGAAAAGACATCCAACAGAAGAAAAAGAAAGTGCCTGCTTGAGCTCGAAACAATGACCGAGTCATAAAAAATTAGAAAAAGTTCCCCTGCAAGGTATCGAGCCCGGGCTTGCAGCATGGTGCGCAAATAACTATCTAACAAAAACTTGCTGCTGAGCTAGTTGGTTCATGACTTAAAAACAAATGTTACGGCGCTAAACAGCCGAGGACTAAGTGAGACACAGGCGGCGCCTGTATATGTCGTTTGTGTCTCGCTTCGTCCTCGTCCTCTTAGCGCCGTAACTTTTCCTTTTAAATAACTATTCTCGGAGCTACGCTGTATTAGTTTTTCTCTTGTCTTATTTGCATGGTCAATAATTATCAACACACGAGTTCACAGAAGAAGTACCTGAGTAGATATCCATAACATGTACCAACTAGGTTTCCGCCTGCATGTGTCAGAAGCTAAACTCTTGGCGTACGCAGACGACTAGCTATCTTTTGCGTCAACAAAGAAAGCGTCATTGAGGCAGTTAGAGTGGTTAAACAATTTAGTTAGATCTCTGGAAGTGCCGTGAATTGGGGAAAGGGAATGCAGTTTAGGCATAGGGAATGGTCGTCGACCCCAGATGCTTTTGAAAACATTCGGTGGGAAACTACTGGGGTAAAATATCTTGCTGACCTGCTTGAGTTCTACAAAACAATGATGAGTACTGGTATCAACACCTAAAAAAGATGCGTAGAAAGGTTGACACAAGGTAAGTGGTTCTTATGTCTACGTGCGCCAGACTAACAGTGTAATTTGTTCATCATTAAGATTTGGTACGTAATGCAGGTGTTACACCATGCTATTTTATACATACAAAAATTCCACCGCATAATTGCTGTTCTTATGTCGGCCTTGAATTGAGTGACCTAGGGTGACTGCACAGACTGCGACTGTTTTTGTAACGCTCTCAGTGACTGGACGCTCGCATGTTGCTGTCACAGCGCGGTCTATACAGTTAAGCAGGTGACGTCGTAGTTAAGGGATGCTCAGTACGGCGCACCCCACCAGGTTCACACCGGACCACAGGACCACACCGGAGCGTGTGATCCTGAATAATTCGGAAAAGCAGTACGGACCTACTCGCACTTCGTATGAGTGAGTATCGCATGCCATGTGGCATGAACAGGCGCGACAGGGCATGCGTACACCCAATCTTCTTTGCGGCGAACACCAAGTATTTCCTCTTTGAAATCAAACCGATAAGGTCGCCACTGTACCTTGCGTGCAAAATGCATGCAGAACGATTTAGCCTACATAATCCGCGCTTGCAGGCTATATGCACTGCAAAGAATAGCCTTAATGTCCGCACTCAACATTCGCCAACTGCAATCCTTTGAGCTAAGACACGTTCTTGGCCCATGGACTTGCACTGCCTGTGCATATCACACAACGAAAGCACCTTTGCGTTTCCTGAGAGACACTGGTCTGAATGAGACACTTTAGTTGACTGTTCACTGCTCTGTTTTCTGTAAGGCGTGTAACTTTGTTGTGAGCTATGCACATAATTTAATTTTTCATCATGTACATATGAAGCGGCGCGCCAAGCAAATCTCTTCAGAATCCATTAAAGAGCTGCTCTCTCTGTCTCTGTTCTCTGCTATATTTCCTTCCTTTATTTTTGCTCCTCTTTCTCTGTCATTTTGGTTATTTCAAGCATTCCTTAGCGGCTGGAGTTTACTTTTGATGACTGCGATAGCCGGTCCTTAGGTGGCCTAATTTCTCACTACTGATCATTTATTAAACAAGCAAAGAAGATGGGGGTCTAGGTCGGGGACACCTCTTTGTGCGGTAGCGTGTAAACATATTTTTTCGAGACGTTACTGTGCGTCAGGTGAGAAAGGGCAACGTACTGCCCCATTTTGTTGTCGCCACAAGCAGCAATCCCCGTACAATTACAGGCTACTTAAAGGAAGTTGTCGCCACTGTGCCCTTCCTAAGCGTTCATCTAAGAGCCCGTTTCTGCGTTGAGCGTCGGCATGCTCGGCCTAACCGAGCGAACGATCACAGCGAAGGATGAAATAGCGAAGGCGGAGCGCAGCGGGGCGATGAAAGAAGGCGATAGCGAAGAGAGCGCGAGCAGGAAAGCGGAGGAGGTGAAAGCATGAGAAGAAAAGCATAGCGCCGCGCAAGGCGGACTCTGCGGCGACAACCCCTACGAGATGGTGCCAGAGCAGCGCACCGTCGTCTGTTCACCGACGACGCTATCGATAAGGCTTGCGGCGAGCGCGTCCACTGATACCATATCTCGAAACAAAGTGCTGCATCAGCCGAGGTCTGTCTGCGGCGGCTGCTGTCAATCGCACCCACGCGTCACCCATGCGCTGCCTCTCGCGATCTCCCGATTAGCGAAGCGGTCCCAGCCACGCTACTCACAGCGTTCTCTTCCTAATATAAGCTGTGTACCTATACAGGGTGTCCCAGCTAACTTTAGCCAGAGTTTAAAAATATGCAAATGCCCCGTAGCTGGACAGAACAAAGGTAAAGTGGTTTGCCGTCGTTGGGAGATACTCAAACTATTTTTTTAAATTCCTCCCAATTAAATAATTAGTCTTTAATAATTAATCAACGTTTCAAATATTATAATTAGATGAAAATTGTCAATGAGAAAACTCCAAAGCAACATAAGATACTCGCGATACAGTTTTCTGTTGATCAATACGTGCTACATAAAAGTGTTTTTCCGAGCCTGAAAGTAGCCCGCAAATGCACGCAAAATTGCCGCGCGACTGGCCGCTCGAGGCACATTGCGTGTATTCATGGGCTGTTTTCACGTTCGCGAAAACACTTATGTAGCACGTAGCGAGGAACAGAAAGCTGTATAGGGAGTTTTTCATGTCACTCTACAAACTCACTAAACGCGGCCTTCCAGCCGCAGTCTGTTTAGTCCCACTGGCCCCAGATCACAGGGTCTACGCGATGGGACGCCACAAACAAAGCTTCAATTACCGCAGCCTTCCAACCTCTGTCGGTTTTATGTCGCTTGCACTGCAGATTTTGGGGTTCAGCATCTCTGATTTCGAATAAACTACAACGCCATTGCATATGTGTCTATATCCGTCGTAAAGCTTCTGTTTGGGAGAGCCCGCGTTCTCACTTGCTTGAGTCGCGCCGTGCATCAGTGAGTGCCGTGAAAGAGCGTAGGCAGATATCGGCAGAGGGAAAAGTGCTTGAAGTATCCAGAGAATCCAATTTAATAAAATTGAATAATTAACTTTTTGTTGACTGCAGTAGGTGAGTATGTTAGTATTGAAAAGTTATAGGCAGTTTTGTTTCTACACAGTATCAGTTTGAAGAATTCTTCAAGCGCGTTTTTGCTCCAAGATATCCGACTTCAAATTTTAATTGTCGTTCGCATGATTGCCCGCGCAAGAGAGTTAGGATCGGCGCAAAGCTCCTCCCTCATGTTACGTGGCTGCTGCGTGCGGCATTTAGCCTGACAACGGGGCGGAGGCATAGGCCAAGACGATAACTGTTCTCCTTCCCGTCTCAGCTGGCGAAATCAAGATATGGCAGCGCGGTGTGCCGTGTAGTTGTTGATCTTGATTTAAATAAAACTTGCGGTAGTTCGAAATCAGCACTCACCTTTTTTGTGTAGCCCAGGCAAGGACTATGCTCACTCGTCTAGTCACCATTACGCACGCGCACTGTCCTCCGGCTTCACCGCTCGCGCAATTATCTCGGCATGGCAGCTGCCGCCACCGCTACAGGCTGCGCGGCCGCGTGTTACCACAGTGGTTCCGAGTTCTTCAATTTTTTAATTTTTGCCTATAATTCACTGTGGACGCAGGAGCGAAGCATTTCGTACACTTGCGTCTGTTCGTGCAAACCACTGTAATCAACAACTGATTTCTTAATTCAGGCGCCGTCTTCATTTTATTGTAGCTACTCCCTACTTACATGTTCAATATCACTTTTCAGTTGAGTTCCAGAGGCAAACGCATGCATTATATACGCACCGCTATTTAACCATCAATAAGCGGGATATTTGTGCATTTATGCGATATTGTTTGATGAGAAAGACGAAGGCTTACGTCATTAAGATACTCCTTACTTTTAGGAAAATATTTGACCCACCACACCTAAAGGGTATGCATACCTTCAAAAAATCCATAGTTAAGCCCTGACCTAGCCGTAGGCAACAGACGTGTGCGGCGCACATTGCACCTGCTACTCCAAAAAACAGCATACGCTTCCTGAGATAACGGCGTTCCACTCTTAGAAGGCCGAGTAGCCAAAAAAAAACGGGGAGAAAATATTCGAGAAGACATGAGCAGTCGATGGGAGGTAATACGTCGTGCAGTATTTATAAGCGAGTTAAAACAACAAGAACTAAAGTGCGACTGGGGCTTAGGAAACACAGAAAAGAGCGAGCATGTCGGACGGGTGAAAGTCAGGGACCTGGAAAAGATCAAAAAGGCGCCTCGACTTAAAACTACGATGCCCGACTTGTGAAAGGGAACAATCTTCTTGGTGGCCTGAAGGTTCTTCGGGCATCTAGGAATCTCGTCGGGTAGAGAAGTGCAAATAAAGAAGCCGAAACCAAATCTAATATTGGAAACGGGCGAGTATTGAGGCCACGCGGTCATCGTGAACAGAAAGGTGTACGCGTGCAGAGGAGATACGTTGCCTGGGAGAAATCGATGCCGCGAGATAAAGACGGTAGGGCAAGCGGGCTCTTTCACGGCCCCACGGCGGCAATAAAAATACGCTTATAACAATAACGACACCGCCCACATCTTGGCTCAGCAAAAGTAGGGAGCACAGAAAAGCGGAAAGCGAACTCTTCGCGGTCATCGTTCTGGCGGGTTCGTTCACCAAAAGGACGCTGCACCAAACACTGTGCAAAGGCGAAGTGCGCTAACTGGGGTTGTTCGCAATAAAACGCCGCCATGCCTCCTCCGAGCAAGCTGCCGCCGCAGCGGATCTCTACCTCTTTAGGCGAGCAAGCATATATCGCTCGGGCGAAGGCTGTGGTCGAGTATTTTGCGATTTGCTCAGAACCACGTTGATCTTTGTATTGTGCGCGCAAGCGCGGAAGACTCTGCTAGCACGTTTCACCCGATAGGTGGTCGGCAGGGCTCTTGTCGACGAGGCCATTCTTATCGACGGGGTTTGCGTCTACCAAAAGATAACTGCGTCAATACTTTTTCGTGATTTGATCCTACATAAAAGTAAATGGTGAAGAATGAACATGGATGCACGCGTACTGGGGGTCATAGTAGCAGCATGCAGCCTTGAACAGATGGATCAGATACCAACTAATGAAGCCGCCATTTTAGAAGGACTTTGGCGCTCACAGGTCTTTTTAACAGAACGGCAATAACTGGGCTACCAGTCTGCAATACTGCTATGAATGCAACATGCGATTTGCTGATGCAAGCTGTACCTTTCAGAGTGCTGCGGAGTTTTATGAAGACAGAGTGCATTAACCTCAACGAAAGCGAGAAGATTTCGTTTTTTTTCTTTTGCCAATGTAGTACCGAAATTCTTCTCATACAGTTTCATTTCCTTTCATTCTATTCCATTCACAGCTTCCTCATGACAAATAGTGTCACGGGATAACAATTGTGTGCAGATGACGCATTGCACCACGGTGGTGGGATCTCTTTTGACAGGAAGGTGTGGTAGATTCATTGCTCTTCCATTATTAAATTCGTAAAGTTGCAGGGGTATGGAAATATATTATTTAGCAAGTCTCTTCTACCATCGCCTTGGTGACACGATAGCTATTTCGCATGTCACTCCCGACCACCGTGGTGAAGTTATCCGTATGCCACTAACCCAGCGTCCCGAGAAAAAAACAAGAAACGAACACGTACAATCAAATTAGAATAAAAATAAGCGAATAAGACGGTAACAGGCCCTCATCCGTTGCTCACGTGATAAATGTGATGAGATTATCAGATCGTATCATTCGATTATAATCCGTCGACATCCGCACAAGATCTAACTCGTGCGTGTCATGCAGTGGCGTAGCCAGAAATTTCGTACGAGGGTGGGGGGGGGCGCTCACATTGGAGCTCGGCCTGCCCCTTACAGAATTTGTCGAGGGATCAAATACACGAATAATAACTGCATTGCCATCGCCAAAGATGCTGCAAACCAATTCTTGGACGCTGCACACTGACAAGTGAAATATGCATTTTTTCATTAAAGAATATATTGGTATGTCCCGAAGTTCTGCCATTAACTGATATAAATGCTTCCACTTTTTTGTCTATTTAATAAGTAAAGAAAATAACACACGAACTTTAGAACTATATCAGTTCGAAATCGTCAAAGCAGTGCATGCCGCTGATATGATAAATGTAAAGGCCGTGAAATGAACGAGTTGAGGACAAATATTTTAATGGAACTTTGTCATTGAAGAGCGTTGTTTACATTTTTGTACAAATGCAACGGGCAGGCAAAAATCTCAATGACGCTGTTCTTCGTTTCAATGCATTGCGCAAGAGCAGCTGTCACCATGGTCGTGTATTGTAATTGCACCGAAATTATAGTCGCAACAGAGATCAAATATAAAAAGCAGGAGTTCTGCAATATATACATTATTGCAATATATACATTATTGCAATATATACAATATATACATACATGCGAAGATACGATGGAATACACAAATGCGAAGATAAAGCTTGATAAAGGGCAAAAAAGTGTCACTGAAAACAAAGTTCACTGCATATATCCACAAAACCTCATAACAAGATATTTAAATATACATATAAGTCTCCAATAAATCTACGCATCTAAGCAAAAGTCATTGTATACAGGGTGTCTCAGCTAACTTTAACCAGAGTTTTAAAAAATATGCCGATGCACTCTAAGGCGACGCGACCAAATGCAGGTTGCTTGCTTTTGTATGTAGTGCGTCACGCTATTTCTTGTATTTCTCCTTAATTAGATTTTAGTCAAGATTTTTTTCTAACTTCTGAAGCAGCGATACTAGGAACAAAATTCTAATTAGAAAGTTGCAGAGTGGTTTGCAAAACGTCCGAATAAACAGTTTCTGTCTTTCTATTCATTTTGCATTAGGGTAGTTTAGCTTACTGATGAGGACCGCGAAATACAAAACACCACGTTACATGCCCGCTTGCACGTCGTGATTGCACTGCTCCCAAATGTTCCGCGCACAAACAGCCATAGGCGCGCTGCCGCTTAAAAGGCGAAAGGGTAGCGACGTAGGCGTTGGCTGTGCCATTTACGCCAGCGATGTGCTCCCCTCGCGACAGTTCGTTATAGCGATAAGCAAACGAAGCGGTTATCGCTTGTGCTTCCGGAAGCAACAAAGCCGTCACTTCGTATAGCTGTAAGGAAATTGAACATCCCTAAATAAAAAAAAAAACTCCGTTTTCAGACGGCTGAATATAGTAGAATAAGAGTATCTTAAGTGACCAAACGCCGTCTTTCACAGAATTTACGTTTATTTTTCACGCGCTTTCCCAGCAAGTGCTCGAAGAGGTCACCTTCTGCAGCCAAACGACACTGGGATCTTCTGAGAAGGCTTGCTGTCGCTGCCTTGAGCACCGTCGGGGAAATGATGTGGCAGACTTCAATTATCTTCTCCTGCAAGGCTTCTGGAGTCGTCATTGCCGTCGTGTATACGTGATTCTAATATAGCCCCACAAGAAAAAGTCAAGAGGGTTGAGGCCGGGTGACCTTGCTGGCCACAGGACAGGCCCGTTTCTCCCTATCCATTGCGCTGGGAAGGTAACATCAAGTCATGCTCGTGCATGACTGCAGGTATGGGCTGGGGCCCTGTCGCACTGATACCACATTGCACCAAGCCGGGCTAGTGGCATGTTGAAGCAGAAGTCTTCAACCGGCCCTCGAGGTCGCGGGATCGAATCCCGGCCACGGCGGCCGCATTTCAATGGAGGCGAAATGCGAAATCACCCGTGTGCTTAGATTTAGGTGCATGTTAAAGAACCCCAGGTGGTCGAAATTTCCGGAGTCCTCCACTACGGCGTGCCTCATAATCAGAAAGTGGTTTTGGCGCGTAAAACCCTATAATCTAATAATTAATAAAATCTAAAGCACGACTTTGGAAATGTCAGTGCACTTTTCGCATCAAAAGTTTGTGATCTTTATACCCATAAGGTTTCGGAATTGAAATCCATGCTCCGCCGTAGATTCCGCGGCATCTGCGAGATGCCGCAACGAGCCCACTCGCCATCAAAACGCCCTTGAAACTTCGTGCTCGGATGGGGCTCTTTGCGTTATGTGACTCCAGCTGCAGGGGGGTTTCCACGAAATCCAGCCCAAGTTCCCAATCTTCGCGCGGAAATGTCTTTTCGAACGTGAAAAATACATTCTAGACAAAAGCCAGAGTGATTTCCGGCACCGGGGGTTGTTTCGGTCGGCGGTCTATGACAGAACGAGAAAATTTCGGGGGGGGGGGGGGGGGGGCTGAAGTGCCATAAGCCCCCCTCCTGGCTACGCCCCTAGTGTCGTAGTATGACATTATAATCCATAGTCTCATTTTTAGTGGTTATGTGTTGTGATGTGTAGTGGCGTGTCTTCGTAACCTTCCTGTGGCAATTTCGGAGCATTTCATGCATGGGAGATTTTCATAGGGTGACTTCTGTCGCGAATAACGCAAGGACGTGTGCTAAATTCGTACACTGCGCACGGGTATAGTCGTAGACACGCTTTCGATGATGGGCCGTTTTGGACCGCAGAAGTCACACGATATCAAGCTGCAGTCGAAGGCTGTCGTAATGCGTGTTTATTCGATAAACGCGCATCAACTCAGAACCAAGACCCCTGGAGAGCGATGTAATCAAATTATTAAATAATAAAATAATAAATAGGCTGCTATCACTAGCACAGTGAGTAAGTATGACGGGTTCAGGCACCTGTTATCGCCAGCTTCCTGCCGTTAGAGTGCCGGCCACAAATGGGGCAAAGGCCCATTTGTGGCCTACAGTCACCATCAGTAAATCACCTCGATAAGTACATCAGTAGTCCATCGGTACGTATCACGGTTAAATGCCATTGGTAAATTACATCGGAAAAGGGTAAAGTGGCTGTGATCACCGCCTCTGCGTTTAAGCCCATTTACAGATAGAGAACGATGTGGCCACAATTTGTCATTAATTTGGTTACAAAAACGTATACTACAATAGCGAATGCTTAAACACCACTCTTTGTCTAAGTTCCCCTAACTTCAATATGTACCAGCCAGTTTCTACTAAGTCAGTCTATTTTGTTCGTATGTCCTCATAAAAACGTGCTGTGTACCAGTTTCTGCCACCCTATGAGCTTTGGAGTAATTAGATGCGCAGCTTCACCATTAGACAGGCCGTTAAGGCCTGTGAATTTCTGTGCGTGGCGGTGTGTAAATTAAAAATAAAGGAAAAAAAAAAGCACCACCCGTGGTTTTAAAGGATTAACTACATTCTTGCTCCAGCTTTTTTGCATCGTTGAGCGGAGAAAGGAGCGCGCTCAGGACGGGCTAATCTCATTGAACACAGGTGCCTTTTTTGGTTGTCTTAACACCCAAAAAGTAAGAAATTAAGCCTGAAAAGACACATAAAAAAAGACAAGTGAGTCTGACTGCGTAGAATCCGGCAACAGCGTAGCTCAATGCGGAGAGCTGCGACTCGTACTACCACGGCCGGACTGAACTCTGTACTAGCCAGTCAAATTCATCGCTCGCCATCAGGTAGCAGCACTGGGTGTTATAGACTTCAGCCCAACAGGCTTATAGCTCAGCTGTCATCTTGCTACCTCGCGTACCTCAGGCACGCCGTCAATCCTGGCCGATCGATTAAGTTGGCCAAGCTACAATGTAGTACATTTACCGACTTTTTGAAAGTGATTGCCGGTAGCACCTCCTAAACAGAATTTATCTTGCTGTTCCGAAGAGGGTGATGACTGAAATGCTACAGCCGAAAGAGAACGAGAAGCTATAGCTTGATCTCGCCCCAGTTTCGTCAGAAGGCGTACGAAGGGGAGCGCCGAAATAAATTTCCGTTGGTGCTGCCGCGATAACCTTCGTGAAGTGGGTGACTGTACCTTTGTGTCGAACGCAAGAGGACCCGCACAGCCAGAAGAGGCATTGCACGCTTTGGAAGGAAAGACCAAATGGGCGTTGCGAATAATCGCATCGTGCTCTGGTATCAAGAAAGGCATACACAGATATATCGCGTACGTGAATGAGGATGGGCCCATTGATACCTTTTAGGCTGCCTCTGGCATGTCCCTGTGTTTTAAACTTGGTGATAGCACTGACGGTCCACCTTTTAGTTTTAAAACGCTATTGTATTTAAGAACACTGTCGTTATATTAACGGGGACACCAACTCCTCCAGTGACATCGGCGTGGAAGAACATAGTTCTGCCGTGCTACATGCACCTAAAAGCATTAACGCCATGACGGCATTTTGGAGTCGGCTGCAGAAAAGGGAAATCACAAAACAGGAAAGAAGGAACATAGGTTTATCCGCGCGGAAACATTCAACGGCGCTCTCTCTCCGATCGGTGTTCTCACTAAGCGTTCATAGAAGTTGAAAATGGCTGCTGTTTATGCACACTACACTCTCCACTTCCCTGAACTCAGTTACGTATAGAAATTGTAGCTCTTTTTTTCGTCTGGTATTTCTCGGTCGGCTCCGCCGTGAGAGTGCGCGTTTGCGTGCGCGTACAAAACCGTGTACGCAGCAAGTGCTCTCCGAGCATAAGCCTGACTGTGCATGTTTATGCAGACAAGTGTGTGCCGAGGCGCTTGATCGATGAGCTTGCATGGCAGACTCCATGCGCATTGCGAAACGTTTTTAACGCAGTTCTCTTTCCGGAGCGCACGCCATTGTGGAAGCTGTCCACCTTCGTCCTGCCGCCAGACATAATTTCGTTCACCGGAGGAGGGGCATGATGCGCTTGCCTGCTCATCGTTGTTACCCGTTTCTCGCTAGCAGGCGCTTACTTACGTGCAAGGCAGGCGAGTGAAACTTTTTAAGCACTTTTACGGCTGGGCTTCAGCACTGTCGAAACGCCTTCTCCCAACTTTTGCAGCTCATGCATTTGTAGTTCTCGCTTTCCCTTTCGTTGTCGTCGTCCCTGATGCTGTTTTACTTATAGCTGTTGCTGTGTTTGTACCAATTCGTAACAATTAAATTCTTCCTGATGATCAACTTATGTAAGTAACTAGTCTGATGGTGAAAGAATTTCTAGACTTACAAGAATATTCGGTCGCAATTCAGAGGCCTGTACTTTGTACATTGCATTTTGTAGCTTCTAACGCAGGCGTAAACAATCATTGTTCATTGGAAGAATGATTCAAAGCGTTACGCGATGCCTGAACGCGTAGAAATCAGGAAAAAAAACGTCAGGTGCTAAAAAAGTAAATTGTAAAAGCAACGTAAAGGCAAGTGTTGATCTGATTCTAAACAAAATTACTCCAGGTATTATATCATGCATACAATATGAAAGCGATAAAGGGCCGACCCGCCTGAATGGCTTAGCGGTTATGGTGTTGCGCTGCTAAGTACGAGGTCGCGGGATGTCGCGGATGGATGCAGTTTTGGTGTTTATGTATGTTCTATCTCTGCAAATAAAGAATTGCCTAATGCAGTTGTGAGCAACGAGGGTTCTGCCGAATATGAAAATGCGTTAGATACTTTCTTTTGCGAGGGTGTATACTAAACTTTTGCTACGAGCATCTTTGTTGACTTTTCTTTGTATAACTACTGTTCTTTGCTCCTTCTTTTTCTCGTTGTTGCTGTTGTTAACTACCAAGTGCAACAGTGAATTTGTATGTTACATAGAAAATTATGTATCATGTATTCTTGACACATCACCCTCCCTGCAATTACCCCAACAACGGGGTTGACAGTATCAAATAAATAAATAAATAAATAAGTAAATAAATAAATAAATAAATAAATAAATAAATAAAAATAAATAAATAAATAAACATAAATGAATAAATAAATAAATAATTAAATAAATAAAAATTAAATCCCGGCCGTAGTGGCCGCATTTATATGGGGGCGAAATGCAAGAACGCCCGTGTCTCGTGCGTTGGGGGCACGTTAAAGATCCCCTGGTTGTCAAAATTAATCCAAAGTCTCCCATTACGGCGTGGCTCATAACCAAATCTTTATTCTGGCACGTAAAACTCCAGAATTCAGTCATAAAGGGCCTCAGTTATGTATTTATTAGCGTCTCCGTTTTTATGAACTATTCTTAGCTCTACGGCCTTCTAATTATTTCGTACAGCTGAATTTGATTTCATGAGGCATTGGGTATTGGTTCGCAAGATTGTTGAGTACAATCTCTCTTCTATCTTCTATCAGATCCGTACTATGCCACGTTACACTTCAGTTTTGCCCCTGAAGGTACCTTTTAAAGACCTTCTGAACCTAGTACCTAGTAGCCTATATTCCAGGCATTTTCTGCAGCCGCATTTAATCGGCGTTACATGTCTGTTCTGGGTGTTGTACAGTTCAGTACAGAATTACTGTGCTGCACTAAATATATCATAGAGGTTGCTAGTAACATTGTCCTGCTTAGCTTTGATTGCTTATATTTCGCTGCTGTGAGTTCCAACTTTCCTTTTGCCCACTTTTCCAGTGTTTACTGTAGTGCTGCCTTATCGTTATAGGCCCTATAGTCAATGCTATAAAACTCGTCGATTATCCTCGCTAGGTTTTTATGTGTTAGGTATCCTCCCTCATATTCCTTATTTTCTGGAAGGCTGCTGTAGCAGAAGACGTGGGAATTTCTCAGCATGGTGTGTAACTTATCAGTACTAACGGCAACCAACAAACAACACTCGATTCACCAAACGTGTCTCGCCTTGCTGGCAACACAGGTCTGTCCGAGGGGGGCGCATTGTTAGCTTCACGAAGCTATTCGTCGCAGTAGGGCAGGAGAGGCTAGAAAGTCGCTATCCCCGCTGGTCGATCGTAACAGCGTCTACCTCGTGCGTCATCGTGTGTAGAGGGGCGAGGCTTGTGCTGCTTACAAAAATATTTAACCTGCAAAAGGGAATGGGACAGCCTTCGATCATTTTTCATTCGGAAATTTCTCTGAACCTTTATTTTCTTGGTGGAACCATCGCCAGGGCCGCAAGCCGAATGAAAAAAGAAAGCTGTTGCAGCTTCCCTGAACCGCTCCTAAATAAGGAGTTGCTAGGACTCCGAAACGGTGCTATGTTCTAGTAAACCTTCTTGGTTGGTAATTGATTAACTTTTCAAACTTCAAGTTTGCTCCGAACAGACTGATTCCAATCAAATGTTCAGCTTCCAGCTTCTTTATTTTTTCGCTGTCCGCCTGCTGTCTCAACCAGAAGCAGGTAGCCATTAAGTTCACCTGTTGCTCAAGTTCTCCGTCACAAGACCCAGTAGGCGGCCCTCTGGACAAGAAACAATGAGAGAACTCGCCAGAAAATCATAAAGAAAGACAATCTGCCAAAGTAAAGAAATGAGTAAACCACGCGCTGTTGATGACACCATCAGTGACAAGCCGCTATTGTTCTTGCCTTCTTTCATTATTATACAGTTTATGTATGCTTGCAAAATAGATTGTGAAATAAATGATTTCGCTATTCAAAACAGTGTTGCGTAAGTGTCGAGGGAGATTGAGAAGGTCTGGGGCAAGAAAAAATATTGAAAGAAGAAAGAAAATCGTGTGACAGTTCCGACATTAATCAGTGTGCACAAAGCGACGAGACTCTGACAAAATTGTTCGGACGGTGCCGAAGTTAATGAATGTTTCGTTCCCGCTTTTCTTCCTTAAAAGGCTATTTGCCTCTCTGCTGTGCCTCCCTTAACGACAGGGGCAGCCTTTTCGTTACAAAACTAAATTGTGGAACCAATGATGCAAGTATTGCACTGAAATTACCTTTCTCCTGCCGCTGCGTTTCCAGAGTCTTTCTTTAGTTTTTGTCTGCTTAATATGAAAGGTAAAGAAAAAACTCATTCCCGCGCCGTGTATGCGCCTGGTTAATCGCACAATCGCTTCAGACTCCATCAGCAGCTGTGACTCGAAGAAAATCTCTCTCTCGCCAAGCTATAGCTGGTTTGAGGCATGCCTGCCACGCGCGCGATAATACAGGATCGAGTCGGGGCTCTTGCAGAAAGCCAGAAAAATAAAAATAAGCTTTACTAACTTACACATAGAAAATACAGCCTTAGTGATTTCTTTTGGCACCGCTAATTCAAACGTGACCTGCCGCAATCACATGTATTGTTCGCAAAAGAGAGTAGAGTAAGTTCAACTTTTGTCACGATCGATGAAATTTACAGGCGGTTGTTACATATTGCGTTTTATTTATTATCTGCTAGTGCATGGGGCATAAATGCAGAAAGTACTTGAACTATTTTATCTTTTCAATGGTGATATCGACACCACGCAGTCGCACTGCGAAACAGTACATGGTTCACACCCGTGGCGCCTGGGACTGGAGCATTTTGAAGCATGAAAGCGTGTGACAGAAAGCTGTACATATGCTTCTGTGAGAATCTGCCATGTATCGAAAAAAAAAAAAAAACCACAGTGCCCTTCCACACTGGGAAGAAGGATGATCAGCGAAGCTGTGTTTGTGGGTCCCTTAATGGCGAACTGCACCTAAGCCGCGGGTCGACCCGTCATTGCACTGTCTTCGAGATCGGCCCACGTATGGGCAGTGCTTAACGCCTGCATCACCTTCGCCACGGATAGGCCCGGTATTTCACTATCTTCGGGATCGGCCCATGTAAGGTGGGTTTTGTGTCTACACATGGACACGATCCTAGAATAATTACCCCTTAACAGCTTCGCTGTAAAAAGCAATTGCTCCCGCCTTAAAGAAAAAAAGACTACTACTAGTCTTACATGTACTGTAACCACGCAACACTTAGCACCATGCCACCACTGCCACCATGTAAGCCTGCCGACACTCGGGTCATAAATGACGCGTATTGCCGAAGTAAATGCTATTATAAAGACAGAACACATTACCGAACAGAACGAGATTATTAAATATTTCTACATGTCCAGAAGCGTCTTTCCACCCCCTCACCTCAAGTTGAATAGGGCGCAAGCTGTTTCCCTTAGGCTTCTACAGGCCAGCACATATCCGTGTCTGTCCGCTCTCTACGAGGCTTACCCCGACGTGTATCGCGACGACGCCTGCCCGTCCTGCGGGCAGACCTCCCCTCTAGCTCACATGCTCTGGGAGTGCGGGTTGGCATACCCCAAGTTCATCAAGGAGGAGTGGGACTCGCTTCCTTCTGCGTAGCCCCGCTCTAGAAAAGCAAATCCTGGCCGTCCGGCGTGCCCGCGACCGGGCCGGTGGGCTAGACCTGCCGGTCCCGACGTGGGACTAGCCGGGTGCGCGACGAGTTCGTGTCCTCGCCGGACCTGCAATAAAGTTTCCTCACTCACTCACTCACTCACTCACTCACTCACTCACTCACTCACTCACTCACTCACTCACTCACTCACTCACTCACTCACTCACTCACTCACTCACTCACTCACTCACTCACTCACTCACTCACTCACTCACTCACTCACTCACTCACTCACTCACTCACTCACTCACTCACTCACAGAATATATGTACTGTAATAGGCCACACGTGCATATATATATATATATACACAGGTCACGGCTACCAAATTACATCAAAGAAACACATACCCATACAAAACGGAAAACTCAAACGGACTGAAGCGAGAAAAATTCGTCTGGTAGATCATTAAATATTTTTGGTGCAGACACATCATCGTGCTTCACCATACCTGGTTGATGAACGAGGAACATTGAAACGCTTGGTGTCCCTCAAAAGTCGAGGGGCTACATATTTCTCCCTGAATTGGTAGTTCCAAAAATGACGAAGAACAACATTTTGCGTAAATAAAGACTGAAATGAAGGAAAACCTAACGCTGAAAATAAATTGTCATCTTACATATGGCCACAGCCATAGGCAACACTTTTCAATATATTTTTTTTTAATAAACTGCCAATTCGCGTTTGCCATCGCAATGTGCAGAAAGCGAATATGGTGGTTCCGTATCGTAATATGCTGTACGCGAGAGCATGCACTATGGTTTTGTTTACCGATAATGGCGTGAAACCTTTTATATTAAAAAGCAACCAAGCGACAGTCCTTAGTTTGCCACACAGATAGGCTAGGTGATGCTGCCACGACGTGCTGCTATCAATAAATAAACCGATATATCTCACACAGCCTACATACTGAACTATATACTACATACATAAATACTACATACAAAATAATAATAATAATAATAATAATAATAATAATAATAATAATAATAATAATAATAATAATAATAAACGAATCGTTGGACTGTCGAGTTGGTGCGTGCGTTAGTACAGAGTCTGTCCCACAGCCTCATAGAATGGGTCCTTTTGACCTGTACATAACATTCTTGCCTTTTCATGATCGGCTGTTTATTCCCTTATTCTTTACCATTTGCGCTATGAAGAATCACAATGATAATTTAATGCATAAATGGATGCAGTTAAGCGCGATGTTGTCACAAATATTGTCTTACAAAAGTGTTGTAGTGCAATGCACATAGTACGTCGCTAAGACTTTTTCGGGAGCATATTTTGTGTTGGCTGCGCTTCGCTTCGATAGCATTTTATTGTTGCGAACACTAGTCGTGGAGCCCATGTCGACGCGACAGTTGTATTTGCATGCAGCTTTGATTTTTGAAACAAATACCCTTCGTATTTGATCGCAGACTTTCGCAGCCTCGTCTCAATATAGCCACAGTCAAGCCTGCGCGTTACGTACAAGAAGGTGCTTCTATCATTCTCAAGATCTACGGGCCTTAATGAGACTCTGACTATAGCTGTAGCACCTGACAACGTGTACGTGATTGCACGTGTCATTTGTGAACTTTTGTGCTTCTTTTGTACCTCATACTTCTCCACCAGCACCTCGAAAAGCATTCCGAATGACCGGCAGCCAGGCCGGCATCTGCATCTTAACTTTAACGTAAGCATAATATTGTCACGTGGTCGTGACGGCAAAGAACACAGTAGCAATACTGTGAAAGGCAAAACTAGCTTTTATTGGGCAAACCTGTGCCCACAAAACAGGCTACACTTAAAGCACAACGAGAGCGGCGAACACAGTCGGCGATTGTCGAAAATCTGATCAGCGGGTCCAGCGCATCAGCTTTTATACAGCAGTCATCGAATATTCCAGACTAATCGTTGGGACCCGCGTGCCTTCCACAAAGTTCTACACCATTCGCGTCACGCGATGAAATCAGATAACACAAGGTCCGGCGACAACATACAGCGGATAGAAGCATCGATAACTTTCCAGAAACTTCGGATACATGCAGGCGCGTCCCACGCTGTGCGATAAGATTTGTTAGGTGGCGCAACGTGGTCGCCCGATAAATATAAGTACACGTGTCAATATCTATTATAGCACTTGTTCCTTCCGGAGCTTTGTTGATTGCTGAACTCACAGAATATATACACAACAGAAAAAATGAGATAACGAATCACCACTAGTTACCCCTGCGAAATATTAAGAGTTCGCTGAAAAACTAGTCCCCATTCTTCGCCACCAAAGAGGCTACAATAATGTTTACGGTAGCTCTTAACATTTCTAAAATTTTAATCCTGCGCGGTACGGCACAGTGAAGAAACAATGCGCGAACGCACTCCTCGTTAATACTTGCTGTAGTGTTATTCGCTGTTTTTGTTTCGTTTATCAGACTTGCATGTTTGAAGATAGCAAGTATATGGGCTAGCGTAGCACTTGGCTATGCTTATTCAGATCCCGTAATGCATCCTTGGAACGAATTTATTATGTTTACACACAATTTAGACCAAGTGCTAGGCGCACGGCCCGCTTTGACCATGCGTGTACGGTGCATGGTGTTTCCACGATAAACACAAAGTACAAACTTGTGTTACGGGAACAATGTCATGCATGCAACATGTTCAAAAACAAGTGCGTCAAGTTGACTGGTCTTTTAGCACTAATTACTGAGTAACTCAATGTAGGCATCTAGCGTTCTATCAACAACAGTGTCGCAAGGATATTCTGCAACTTTTCTGATTCAGCTCATCTAAACTACTAAAATTTCGCAGCTATAAAAAGCCATGAGACGACTTTCCATATCGAGCACTGAACCTTACTTTAAACACTTCATTACAGTAAAGCAAGGTCGGGTTCAAGGTGGGATGCGGTGCCAAAATCGCAATTTTCGCCAGAAAGCCATACTTTCTCATTTAGTTTATTTTGGATGCCAAGACATCAAGAAGCTCATCACCAAGTTTGGCTGTAATCTGCACCATAGAAGAAAGAAAAATAGAGACAGACCTTCATTCATTGAAGAAAATCTATATGTATGTATGTTAAAGGCAACCCCAGTGTTTTTTTCCTTCGAGGTGCTTAGATTAGGTTAATTGTTTCCTTCCTTAATAGGTGTGTAGAGCAGCAAGCTGTCGTTTATGGCTTTGCGGTGGGCAGGGGTCCGTCCTGGAAGGATCCAGTCATTCAGTGTAACTACTGAGCTCAGTAGCCTAGCAAGGCAGACCCTTCACAGTGAAAATATTGATGTCCATAGTAGAGGGTGTGTTGCGGCTGGCGCAACTGTGTCGCAAGTTCCACGGCTCGGGTCCCGCGACTTCTCAAGGTATTGGGCTTTGAACGCAGGCATGGCTGCCGTGCCGGTGCGCAGACGCAGAGTAAGTCGAGGAGGGAGGGGCTCATGACTTTCGGGTAGAAGCTACACCACGCCTTCTATACTGTCGGCGCTGCAGGTGAGCATCGACAGCGTCTGCATGCTCTGCCGATCGGGCTGTAATGGAAGTGGGACAAGGAGAATGGGGTGTGTGTAAAGTAGCTCCCAGGCGCGAGCGCGTGCGCTCGCTCATTTCCTCTTGCGCCCATATGACTCGGTGTCCAAAAAATGTGCAGCTCAATTCCCCTGTGCCGCAGAATTTTCACATCTTCGTAGATGGCGGTTGCCAGCGGGTGTGTTTCAATCTTGCTTTGTTTGCGCACGGCGTCTTGAGAGTCCGTGTATATACGTAGAGGGCTGCGATGCTCGAGGTGATCATTTCTGGTTGCTTGGGTGACCTCTAGAATCGCTTGTAGCTCTGCACCGGTCGTACTTAATGGTTTGCTATGAGTTATTTTTACCGTTATGCTACCGTCGCTATTCGTACAGGCAGTACTGGCGTGATTCTGTTAAATAGCAATATCCGTGTAATATCCGCAATATCCGCTTGGCATTCAGCTGTACTATCGTTAACGATGGCTCTGCGGTTATGGTAACGCCTCCAATTTTCTTCATTTTCTCCCACGTTTGTTATAAAAGCGTGAACAATGGCATCCATCACGAGCAGCCATGGCGCCGAAGCATACGACAGCAGCTTGTGGATTCCGACCGACCTGGACGAGTATTCTTCGTCCTGAAGGCTTGGCGGCTAGCCGCAGCGTCTAACGTCCTGTGTCCTGCCTCAGTTCTTCAAGCGTGTTAATTTGCGCCTTCAAGTGAGCACGGGCTTTGAAGTATGCTTTTGCAAACCATATGCCATACATGTACTTTGACGATGACCTGCTTCGAGGTGACGAGGAATCGTTAACGTGGTTTGTGTGTAACAGAAATCTTACGAAATTCTCGTACGAAATAACGCGGGTGTCTTCTCTGAAGCGCCACTTACGACTTCTGAGGTTTCGGAGGAGCGCATTTGTTTCTGCGCAGTAGTGAGGGTGTGTTAAAGGCACGCCGTGTTGTTGCCTGCGCGCGATATAGTGAGTTCTATAATCCTGAGTCCCGTACTTTTTCGACCGGACCAGCACATCCATTATATTCCTGCTTCTTGCCTCATCTTCTTTGGGCCAAGAACAATATACTGTAATTTTGATGGGGAAGGAGAGAGTCTGAGTGCTGGAGAGAGGACGAAGAAGACGAAGAACCTGCTGCTAGCCTGTCTGAGTAGCTCTGCCTACATTTATCGTTATTTTCGTTATTTTCTGGTAATATTACTGGTCAGAACGGTTCAAGACGTCTGTCGACTCGAAAAGGTACCTGCCGTATCGGAGACCAATGGGTGCTGCGCCACCCGCCGCCTCACAAGGTGCTAGAAGGAACCAAGCTGGCACCGACGAGCACCCCGCCATGACCTCCCAAGGGCTGACACCGGGTCAGAAACGCCAGCTGGTTTGTACAAGCCAGCCTGACTGCAAGCGACAAGACACTGGTGAATCTGAAGACGAGTCAGCTATCATCGATGACGACAACGTGGCGAACGCTTCAGACCTAGACATGGACGAGGGTGGTTTCCGAATTGTGCGCCATCGTAAAGACAGGGTGGAGGGCATTCCAGTGTTAATCACTGCAACATCTGAAAGAGATGATTTAAGGCAAGTAAACCCTATTATCCTGTATTCTCAGCTTGAAACGATTCTCGGTGGAGCACCAGTGAAGAGCCACTTCACAGCACAGGGAGCACTGCTCTTAAATGTAGAGACAGAAGGACAAGCCAACGTCCTTCTAGAGACCAAGAATATCGGTGGCATAGTCATATCTGCCCGTGTCCCACACAGTTATATGAAAAACAGGTGCATTGTTAGAGGAGTCCCTAAATGGTACTCGGATGAGGAGCTGCTCACCTACCTGAGACCTCAGGGAGTATTTCATGCAAGAAGAATCATCCGTCGGGTCCAAACCTCGTCATCTGAATATGAGTCAAGGCGCACTAACTCGGTGGTTCTCACATTTGCTCCAAATTTTGAACGCCCGGAGAAGATCAACCTTGGTTTCACCAGACACGAGCTTGTCGACTACGTGGAGACACCACCACGCTGTTTTAAGTGTCAGCGCTTCGGACATATCGCTAAGTACTGTCGTGGGGAACAGAGGTGCAAGCCCTGTGGGGGATCTCATGACTTTAAGACGTGTGCAAGTAAAGACAACTTTGTGTGTGCAAATTGCGGCGGTGACGATCCTGCTAGCTACGGTCGATGCCCGGCGCGGACAGCTGCTCAGCGAAGAAATAAGATGTTTGTTCTGGGTCCAAAGAGTGCAAGCGCACCATCGAACACGAAGAAGACGTCCAGAGCGCCACAACTAACCGGTTTGGAAACAGAGTACGCATCTCATTTCCCGCGTCTCGCACCGATAAACGAAGTTATTGAGCCAACCCAAACGGTCACAGCGGCCGAGAAACCTGTTCGAAAAGAGTCCGAAAAGCGCACCTATGCGGCCGCAGTAAACCGACCTCAAGTACCACTTGGCAACAGTCAGCAGGAAAACTACCAGCATGTGATACGCGCTTTGTTCACGGCACTACGTTCCCACGTCGCGAAGATGCCTGCTAGTTCAACGAAGGATATGCTGGAAGCAGTGCTGGCTCTTGAGTCAGTAATACTCTGCTCTACTTCCACATACACTCAGTAGCATAATGGCAATGTCTCGCCCACTTGGTCCATTCCGTCGTCCAAAAGTGCCCTTAATAATGCAGTGGAACTGCGCCGGTATTCTACAGCGTCTTTCTGAACTCATCCTTTTCCTTCGAGACATACCTATACCAATTCTAGCCCTCTCGGAGGCCGGTCTCCCAAATGGAAGGACGATCCCAGGGTACATCAGACATGGAAATCCGAGTATACCATCATTTGCAAATGGAAGTGCGATGATATACATCAGGCGACAAATACCTCACGTCACCTTACCAGTGCAAGACCTTTGTTCTACCTTCTTGGAAGTCGCCGCTGTGCAAGTGTGCCTAGGAAAACGAAAACTCAGTGTGGTGTCGGTGTATATAACTCCGCGCAGGAAGGTCTCCATGGAGGCGTTCATAAAGGACCTTTGCATTCGTTGCCCCTCTCCTATAATAATTAGGGGGACTTTAACGCACATCATTCGCTTTGGGGAGATAAGACTGCAGATTCCTGAGGCAAGGAACTAGTCACAGCCGCGGAAGCTGCTGACTTGTGTATCGCGAACGATGGCAAACCGACTTTCTTCAGTCCACCAGATTCATGGAGTGCCATAGACCTCGTGATCCATTCTACAGACCTTGTCGTATCGTCAACAACGGCCCCAGACAGGATGGGCAGTGACCACTTTCCGATCTTCACCAACATCACCGGATTTCACACTGCTGGGCGACAATTCTGTGCTGTGACCCGCTGGGACACATACAGAGAAGCGTTGGACGAATCCCCTGGTGAGCTGTTCGCAGATATGCTGTGGAGCAAAAGAGTGGCTACCTCAATGTTGAAACTGCCAGATCATTTCTCCACTCCTGATTTAAAACTAAAGAACCTCTGCGCAGCGCGTAGGAGAGCGGAGCGAAAACTAATGAGAAAAACGGGAAATCCATCTGCGAAAACTGAATACAACAGGATAAACGCTGTCATCCGTCGTCACACAAAAAGATTAAGACGAGTTCAATGGGCTGCTTTCTCTGAGAGTTTATCGGTGTTTACTCCCATGACAAGGATATGGGGAGTAATGAATAGCCTATCCGGAAAGATTCGCCTACACAGGCCATTCGAAGCACTTGCTTTAAAGCAAGGAAAAGATTTGCAAACACTTGCAGAACATTTTGCAGACGTATACACATCTGGCAGATTAGCAGGAGTATTGAACCCTCTGTTGTCTGAAGCATTCCATACCATGGATACGCCGTTCACCTTTCGCGAGTTGGATTTGGCGCTTAGCAAATTAAGAAGACGCTGTGCTGTGGGTCCCGATTCGATCAGCAATCAGATGCTGACAAATCTGCCATATGAACGAAAACGAGCACTTCTGGACATATTTAATCACGTCTGGAGCACAAGAGAGATCCCAGAAGCGTGGAAGACAGCATGGGTGGTGCCAGTGCTCAAGTCCGGAAAGGATCCTGCAAACCTCACCTCATATCGGCCAGTATCGCTATCATCATCGGTATCAAAGTTTATGGAATGCTAATATGTACAAGGTTAACTTGATATATTGAGCAATGAAATAGACTGCCATCGTCTATGACCGGATTTCGCCCACGGTCGAGTGCTAAGGACAGTGTCTTGGACTTACTAAGCCATATCGAGCACCATCGCGTAGACGGCCTTTCCACACTCGCCATCTTTATGGACGTTGCCAAGGCATACGACTGTGTGCTTCATACAGGCATCATCAACGGACTCCGAGCCATGGGCGTCTCGGGAAATGCTCTTCGATTCGTCCATGAATTTCTCAGTGATCGATGTGTCCAAGTTAAGCTGGGAAGTATAATGAGTGTCAAGCGACGCATTTCCCTCGGCGTCCCACAAGGAAGTGTCCTATCCCCCTTGCTTTTTAACGTTGCCATGGCCAGCCTTCCAGATGCCCTGAAAGTAGGTCGGACGGCAGTTAAAATGTCCATCTACGCAGATGACATCTGCATTTGGATCTCGGGGTACCAACACAAACGTTTGGCCCGGATAGCCCAGCCCGCAATCTCCACTATCGATCGCCACTTATCGACGCTTGGCCTATCCTTATCAGCAGAAAAATCAGCCTTCATGCTTTTCCCGGGAGTGAGACGCAAGTCAACACGTCTGACGCTGAATATCAGAGGGCATTCAATTCTTCGTGCAACTCATGTTCGATTCCTGGGCGTCACCATCGACAACAAGCTACTATGGCGTGGTGCGGTCGAAAGTGTTGTGGCTGCATCAGTGCAAAGAATCAACGCACTTCGTCGATTGGCAGGTGTACGTTGGGAAAACAATCCTATATCCATGCTTAAACTGAACGCTGCACTGATAACAAGCCGCATTCTTTATCAGCTCCCTCTGATATCACCGTCATCGAGTCAATTCGAGCGCTTGGAGGCAGTGCACAGAAAGGGACTTCGCTTGGCGATGGGAGTTCCAAGGGCGGCTTCAAACAAGAAAGTCACTAATGAGGCAGAGTCTCTTCCACTCCGCCTCTTGGCATCTCAGGCCTTGCTGACGCAGCTATTAAGGCTGGGCGAGTCACGCGCAGGCACGGCGCTTCTCCGGCGGCTAAGATCAAGAACTCGCTCACATTTCCATGCGGCGCTGAACACCTTCCGATTTTTAGGATTGGAATGGCCTAAACGAAGTCGCCTTGACCCGCCATGGTCTTTTCCGGACGTTACCTGCAGCCTCAATGTACCCCACCTACCGACGAAACGCACCATTTCAACTGCCGAAGCCAAGTTTATTGTGCTGGACCACTTGAGCACTGTGTTTCAAAGCCATCTACAAGTGTACACAGACGGTTCGGTGTGCGCACAAACAGATAGCTGTGCAGCGGCATTCTGCATACCATCCCTTGATGTGTCATGGTCTGGCCGACTGGATCGCGTAGTTTCCTCTACAACAGTAGAAAGCGCCGCAATCACCGCGGCTTTGCGGAAACTACGTGCCTTTTCTGCACGAGATGTCGTGGTGCTGACGGATTCCAAGTCAGCATTACAAAGATTACATCGGGGCCTACCTCTAGAGAAATTTACAAGGCAGTCTCTGGCACTGATTGAAGACCTAATGAGCAAAGGATTTAACATAAGGTTTCAGTGGATTCCATCACACGTAGGAATTGATGGAAACGAGGAAGCTGACGCCCTTGCACGCCTAGCGCTGACATGTGTCCCAAAAGTGAAAGCTCCAAAAGCTTTTCAAAACCCTAAGGATGCAATCCGCCTTCACTTTAGACAGATGCACAAGAATCCACATGAATCCTGTGTGACTCATGGATTTACACGCGAAGAAGCGACGCTTTTATACGGCATCAGGACCGACTCCGCATACACCCCAGCTTGGTTATTCAAGACTGGGCTTCGCGCTTCCCCACTCTGTGTTTTCTGTGGTGACATTGGTGACATCGAACATTTCATTTGGCTATGCCCACAGTTTGACACAGAAAGAAAAGCGTTGATCAACAACCTGCAAAAAAAGCGGTCTCACGCACAGGACCTTTGAAGACATTATTTTCCCCGGAAGGCCCGCGGCATTCAGGAAGAGAGCGCAACGACTGCTGATAGCCTTCCTGCGAGACACGGGGCTCATCGACACCTGGTGTCACACCCCTGATCTCAACTCGGAGGAGGATCAGGCGGAACAATTGCCGGCTATGTATGCCAGGCTAACCCCGCCTGCTTCAACATCATCATCACCACCACCACCACCACCATCTGAGTGCTGAAAGATGACACTGTGGTTGCATCTAGAGCTACTTGGATGGCATCTTGCTGCTCATCAAGTGACCCTCCCGTGGTCCATACTGTGACGTCAATCGCGTATATTGAATTATGCAACCTGTCTATCTTTGCGAGATGATACTGGAGACGGTGCATAGCTATGTTAAGAAGAAAAGGAGAGAGCGCTGAGCCTTGCAGAAGGTCATGTGTGAAGTAATGGTGAGAGGGAAAGAACTGGGTAACGAGTTCAGTGGCGAAAGCTTGCTCTGATAATCCCTGTTTCAGGGCAATGCTGCGCGCGGGCTGTTTTGCTTGAGCGGGTTAACCAATCAAGGTGCCATAAATGAGATGGGTTAGCGAGAGGGTTCAGCCCACTGCATGTACGATGCCATCGCAAACGGCGAAGCTCCTTCGCGTAACTTTGGGCTGCTGCCTTTGCAGGATTGCGAATGATGCGAAATTAAACATTTTAGGCTGGCATTTCACTTGCTCTTGTGCCTTAATCCTTCAAGCGGTGAGGTTAAGCATGAGCAAGTCCGTAGCAGGATCTTTCCAGTGCGTGCGCGTCGCCTTTGTAGCCCTCGGCATTGCTATCTTTGTCTGGCCAGGAAAGAATCCGTGTCATCCACGTACAACTTGCGGAAACGTTCCCAGTTTGTCATGATTTCTTTCTGCAGGTTCGGCTGATATTCTCTATGTTAATCAGAATGGGATGATGGTCAGATCTCTCTCTATTGTTCTTTCTATATTCGTCTCTATTGTCTTTAGCAATGTTTTCGAGGAGTCAAAAAGCAGCAATTGCAAGCCAAATGTACGTTATATTTCTCATAAAGGAATGTAAGTTACAAAATATAAAAGCTACAAGGACGTTCGAGGTGAGAGTGATACAGTCTATAAAAATACAACTTCCTACCCTTCATCTTTAGGCTGTTTACATGACGACACTAACACCTCGCGCGGAGATATCACAGTGGGTGATGTGCTGAGTAATGTACGCATGCACAAGTAGGCTCCAAAGTGCTGGGACGGGCTTAGGCACCTGCATATACACGAGCATTGCCTACGGTTTCCGATGCTCTCATATTAAACGAACCAGCTTGCTGCATTATTCCAGAATTGCCCAACTCACTCGCGGACTGGTCTTTCGGTAAGCTAATCGCAAGCATTATAAAATTCTGATTAAGGGGTCTTTCCTAGACTAATGAACAACTAGTACTTCCGATGTTCCAATGCCCAGACGACTGCTTTATTAGCCTTCTCATTCAAAGTTCGTTTCCAGCCCATTTCTTTTAATCATTAGACTAACAACACTGAAAGCTGTAATCCTTCCCAAACCAGAAGGCACGATAAGGTAGAACTTGGGTTCGCTGGTCGGCTCACACAAAGTGTTCGCTTGGCTGTGCAAAGTTAGGCAACGCAGAACTCAGTGACGCAGAAAACTGAACTCGAAAGGCTCGTGGGGTTCTTTTTGTTGGCGTTCAGTTCATGGAAGACCTGCATCTACACGCACTTTCTGCTTTACGGAGCCCGTAGGTGAAGAGTTCCGCATCGCGATGCTCTTATCGCTAATGAAGGCCTGGGTCTGCCCACGGCGCTGGTAATTGTTTCGCCGACGCGATTGCACGGAGCTTTCTAATTACGCGTGGAACAGATGGCACTGTGTAGTGCTTTGGCGGCACTACTGCTAAGCTTGCGGACGCACGATTCAGGCTGTTTTTCATCCTGCGTGCCGTAGTTGGCACTATAGAGGTTGAATCTGTACAGCCTCGCATAAACAGTAGTGACTTTAAATAGCTGTAGCGGCACCAATATTCGCCGATAACTAGCTCTGTCGGCCAGCTGGCTACAGTTGGAAAGCACAGGTAACGCTACACAGCCATCGCTGTCTGCGACAGTTGCAGTGCACAATAACACACGCACACACGCACACGCGCACGCACGTACGCACGCACGCATGCGTAAGCACGCGCGCGCCTTGACCATGAAACGTAGCATCCTTACCGCGGTCACAACCGTGTCCATGCATTACGACAGCGATAGCAGAATGGTAAATAAATTTTATTCACAATTAGTTGGGCCCGAGTTTCAAGCAGCTGTGCACGGCTGCACTCACTTTTGACATTTTTTTATCCTGCTTTAGGCCCTGCTTTTGCACTTTAGTCCAACGTCAAGCCACGCAGTTTTCTAACTGGCCAATATTTCTCATAAATGACCAACGTTGCATACTGCATCACCATACTACGGTCACCTGATGAAACTGGAGAACATTGGCAAGTATGTAGTGATAAGGTATTATATGTATGGAGGGAATATTGTGCTAAAGAATAAAATGTCGAATGGTTCTAAAGCCCTACAGTAATTTTGTTACGCTCCATACGCATACGTTTCTGTAAAACAAGGTTGTAGTTAGTTGTTATAATTTAATATGTTGCGGATGAAAGTATACAATAATTTCTGCTTTAAGGTATTCCTGATAGATGTATTCTGCACTGCTTGCTATGGCCCCGTTAGATGCGATATACGGCTTTGGCAAGGGTTATGCAGTGGACATCGCAGCATTAGTGGAGCCGATTGCAGGTCATGCTCTGAAGCAATGTACAGTGAGTTCAACCACTCGGTTCACGTTTCAAAAATGTGCTCCGCTCATTAAGGTAATGGTGTTCTGCGGTGCTTTGTAACAGCGTTTTGTAATTCTTTGGGTGTGTGACTACATTAAACCCTTATTCATCTTTTTATGTCATTTTTGCATTGCTTCGTCATCCACTGGCCACGAATAATTACGAAGTGAAAGTGCATGTGGTCTATTTCTTAACATTTTGCTAGTTTTGATCTTTTAATGCTTTTCTAAATGCTCACAAATTACCCTTCAATGGTCGTACAGAAAAATCAGATAGCTTCTACGTACTGCTTATGAAAGAAGACGTTTACTCAGTGCATCTGCTTCATGCAAAGAGACGGTGTGAACAAAACTGCACAGTTAGGAACCTAAAAAGGCTTCACCGTAGCGTTTTAAATGATCGACAATGTCATCACAATAATCATCCTGTTTAAGCCCGCTGCAGAATGAGAGCCTTCCCCAGTAAGTTCCTGTTGCCCCGGTCCTTTGTCTTCCAACCACATTATCTGTCTGCATATTTCTTTACCTCGTCAATCATGGATTTTAACATCAGGCACTCCTGACTTCGCACTGTGCGTCCATTCTCTTGGTGTGGATTTTCTTACCTAATAAACCACAAATTATCTTTCAAGCTCATCGCATTAATTGTTCACCTCCGCTCCTTGCTCCCGACCCACATTGTATTATCAACTACCCAGGTTATCTCTGTAATTCATACCACCGTATCCTTATCTCATTACAGCTAAATTTTTTTAATGCGGTAGCAATTATATGGACGGTACAGGTGCATTTCTTCCGTCAGTGTCACCGTCGCCGAGAGGTTCCGCATAAAGTCCAAGGGCGATAAAATGTCGCCGCGCTGTATGGGCGAGGAGTGAAAGCGTGTTAGCGTGAGCCGGTGATCGCGGCTCAATCTCGCGCGCGCGAGAAAGTAAAGCGGGGAATCAGCGCGCCGTCTTCAGTCGCGCGCAAGGCTCCAGGTGGAGGGTAGGAAGAGGGCGCGCGCTCAACTTCGGGTGGCCCGGGCGGCCGCCTGCCCGCCCGGGCCGCTGTATCGTGAAAGCCATCTGCGACTGGGACAGAGTCCGCGGCGCGCTGTGTTTCGCGGCTTAGTTCGTGTTGATGTGAAACGCAGCACGAAGGTCAATTCGCTTGCTGCAGCTGCCGCGCTTCCTCGCGCCAGCTTTTTGACGGAGTTTTTCCGCGGCCATTGAGTGAGAGGTGTTCAGGTTCACTGGTGCGCGCGTGACACCATGTTTGTTAATTTAGTTACTATGCCTGATGGCGGTGAAATGCGAAAACACCTGTGAGCTTAGATTAGCTGCACGTTAAAGAACCCTAGGTGGTCGAAACTTCCGGAGTACCCCACTACGGCGTGCCTCATAATCAGAATGTGGTTTTGGCACATAAAACCTCACAATTCTTTATAGTTAATATGCCTATATTTAAATGTTTATACGCCCCAATAAAACAACTATATTTACGTCGTATAGCTGCGTACTAATTTGCTATCGCAATCGACGCTTCGCCTTTTGGGCGAAACTGCGACTTTTTATTCCTTCTTACGTCTCACGGTCCGGAGCACTCTTTCACTTCTTCATTATCTTCCTTGCTTGCACTGGTTAAAGTGCACCGAATCAGCTGCACTTTAGGATTGGTAGTGCCCCCCGAGTGCTCTAAAACACAATGACTATTTGCCGAATGATGCAGCCCGAACACATTGTTCCGCAAAAAATAAAAGAGAGAGCAGCGCACATTTTATCAAATGATTAACATAAACCTTCAAAGTAGGTGAACCAGACCAGTTCGTTACAAGAGACAGACTGAGTTCTCGGGGAAGATTGTTACAAAAGGGAGGATACCATTCTTGAATGAGGACTCTTCGTGTAACGCTTTTATTGTCGGCGTGGTGCAAAAGGCCATCATGTGGAGAAAGTGTAGCACGCATCAGTTCTCATCTGTAACATACCTGTGCAACGAAGAGTACTGTGCAGGCTACCTAAAATAGGCACCCAGGAGCTAGGCGATTGCAACGCGTTTGTGGCTCTGTGCCGAGCGGCTCCTGTAACAAATGGTATGGCGCATACACGGGCAAGAAAATGCACGGATAGATGCACGCGTCACGTCCCCGTCGGATTAGGATGCCACCGGCCCGTCGACGCAATCTGTCTTTGTCCCACGAAGACAGAAAGTGTGAGCACCGGAACTGAGCTTTCAGGGGAAGCCGGAAGTGCACTTCTCCTTGAGATATGCATCACCAGCTGCCGGAGCACGTAGCGAAATGAGCCCCGCCTGGGGCACGGCGATGATAAACTAACGGCGGCCTTCTGCGGTCTCACCGCGGTATGGAAAGGTCCTCCTCCTTTCTCCCGTACCACGCGTTGTTTGTCAAATCGAGCGTGCCCTGCGGCCCCAGGAGTAATGGAGCCCCGCTGAGCGAGGTGCACCTGCGCCCCCTCCAGCTTCCGTCACGTGTCGCTTCCACATAGACGGTGCCTCGCCACGCGCGCGTCTCATCTTGCGAGCCTTCACCTGACTTTGGTAGCTGCCTCGCTATGCCTGTCCAAGTGCGATCGCGCTTAAGAGAAAGCTTTGGCTCGGAGGCTCCTATATAAATGCGCGGGAAAGGAGAGAACGTATTTATCGGCAAAGACTGCATCAACTTTTGTAAGAACTGTGGCATATTTAAAGAAGAAAACTAAGATCTAGTGACTTTTGGCAACGAATCTTTGATTTAGACCGTCAACTTTTTATAAATATCGTGGAAAATCTCGAATTTTCAGGCAACTATACTATCAAAGTTACAACACTTTAACTCGACAACGAAACGCGATATTCCACTTATGTAACTCGCGTCTAATAGTACATGTACAGTAGACAACATTGATGTGTTATACATAGCTCTCAAATAGACCACTGATATGTGAGTAGGACCTTTGTAAACAATTTAACAAGCTCACGCCACATGTAAATTAGCACAACAAATATGTCCGCTTTAGATTCTATATCGGATGCAGTTTACATAACTAACTGCGATATCTGTTCTTAGTACAGAGTTACAAATATCTAAATTTCATGCTTCTATTTTTTGTCAAACCTACCAATACTTGAAAATTCTTTTTGAAACATTCAGGCCCTAAATCAAAATTTAGCTTCCAGCAGTCAGTAGAATGGAACGTTCTCTCTCGGACGCAACAAATTTCATTAAAATCGTCCCATGGTTATTTCAGAAAAGCGTTTCTGCGTTTTACATGTATTTGAATATGCAGCATTGAAGTTGGACCAGAGGTAAAGATTCCTTTTAAAGGACACTCTCGACGACTTACGCTTTTGGTGTGAACGCGAAATTCTTCCTTATACATAGAGCTGGCGCAGAGCCACAAGAGGTGGCACAGGAATGAGGTGTTACGGA
Organism: Dermacentor andersoni; assembly: GCF_023375885.2. Lineage (NCBI taxonomy): Eukaryota > Metazoa > Arthropoda > Arachnida > Ixodida > Ixodidae > Dermacentor > Dermacentor andersoni. The sequence continues at coordinate 24,552,531 of NC_092815.1, forward strand.
ATGAGGTGTTCCTACAATCCTGAATTACATTCCTAATTCCTGAATATAGGAATTCAGGAATCTAGAAGGCAAGTTTGATGTAAAGATTCTTTTTTCTGCCTCTAACAAGATGTTCAAAATTTTCGGTGAGACTGATAGGAAGTTGGCACAGGCTGCCTCCACTCTTGCTGGGAAAGGCTGCACTGCTAAGCACACGTCCCCGCCTGTGCACTGTAGAATGGGAGTTGTTTGCGAGTTTCCATTTTCCTGCGGTTGCGCCTATATTGGCCAAGCAGGTCGATGCCTGAACATTAGATTGTCAGAGTATAGACGCTTGCTAACGGGTAATGCCTACTCACACGTCGCTTGCGACACCACGGACCCGAGCACATGAGGGTCGGACCCTCCCGCGTGTAGCCGTGCGCGGCTTAGCCGTGTCTGGGGAAAGGGGGATCCTGGGGGTTGAGCTGATGCCGGGTGTTAGGACCTTTAAGGCCCCCCGGCGGAGGCAACACACCTCTTTGGCCTCTGCTTCACATAGACGGCACCTCCAGACTGACCCACCTGGAGGAAACCGGCAGTCGCCTTTTCCTGTCTCTCTCTACCCTCATCTTCGTCTTTCTCTTCCCCTTTTCATCTTTCCTGTCTTCTCATCTTTTCCATTCACTTCGAGTTTTCTTGGCGGCAAGGGTTAACCTGGTGTGGCTGTCCTACCTTGGGTATACCATATTGGGTTATAGTAACGGCATACTGCTGGCGCTGTGCAGACTTGTTTACATGTTCTGCCACGTCCCCTTGTTGGGCTCCGTGGTGGGTGGCAGACGCCGTTGCCGAACAACCTACTTTTTTCCATGGGATCCTCGAACCCGTTTTCACCCGATCGTGCCTCGAAAAGGGTACGCACCGACGCAACCTCGCTATTCATTCCGAAAAACAAAGGAACTTTCCCGAAATTCCACGTACTTCACTGTGAACAGTTATCTACTAAAGCTAGAGTAATCTCACCATTTCTTGTCGCCAAGTGCCTAAAAGAGACCATTGGAGCTGGCTACAAAGTAACAAAGATGGCAAGTGGGGATTTGCTCCTGGAACTAAAGGACAAGGAACAATACAACAGACTTGCACACCTCGTAGCATTTGGTAACATCCCTGTTTCTGTCAGCGCACATCGAACTATGAACACAGTCAAAGGCGTAGTTTCAGATGAAGACCTAATGACACTGAATGAAGAAGAACTCCTGGATGGATGGAAGGACCAAGGCGTAATCCATGTGCAGCGCATCAAAATCAGACGGAATGACAACGAAATCCCAACGAAGCATTTAATACTCACTTTCAGTTCAACTACTTTACCCGAGTCTCTTGAAACCGGCTATGTAAAACTGCATGTTCGACTCTATATTCCTAACCCGCGACGTTGCTTCAAATGTCAGAGATTTGGTCACGCATCCCAAAGCTGCCGAGGACAGCTTATGTGCGCAAAGTGCGGCGCAACCGGTCACTCTGCTGACGACTGCAATAATGATGAGGTACATTGTGCGAACTGCGACGGCAGTCACCCTGCGTACTCCAGAGCTTGTCCAGCCTGGAAGAGAGAAAAAGAAATAATTACAGTAAAATTTAAGGAGAACATAACATTCCGTGAAGCACGACAAAGGGTCTCTTCGTTATTTTCACTGAAAACATCTTTCGCTGAAGTGGTGCAACGGGGGGCGGCACCACAACGGCCTCTGGCGGCAGCCCGGACCACGCCTAGCGTGCCGAGGCTAACGCCACCCGCCCCTACGGTGGGAGCAGCCAACGCTGCCCTGCCATCTCTCAAAGTGTCCACACCAGTGGCCTCTTCAAGCTCCGGCAGCAGCCAGGGCACCGCAGAGGCCACAGGGGTCCTGTCGACCTCCGGCCCCGTGGGGACGAAGACTCCGTCGCTTGAGACGAAGTCTACGCGACGCACACATCGCTCTTTGGAGCGGGTGTCCCCTGCCTCGCAAGAGGCCATGGACACCAGTCCAAGCCAAACGGCGCAGGTAGCGCCGAAGGAGCGGCGAGGTTCTCTTGACCGCTCCAAAAAGGACAAAACACCAATCACAGGGCCTAACAAAGGCCCTGTAAAGTAATGTCATTCTCCTCTCTTGAGACACACAGCACAATTTTTTTTAACATGGATGACATCATACAGTGGAATATCAGAGGATTATTAAGAAACCTACAAGACATCCAAGAAATTCTCTGTAAGTTTAAACCTAAAGTGCTGTGTGTGCAAGAAACCCACCTAACTTCCAAGCACACTAACTTCCTTCGACAATACATGACTTTCCGGAAAGACCGCGAGGATGCTGTCGCATGATCTGGCGGTGTAGCTATCATTGCTGATAGAAGTGTAGCGTGTCAGCATTTGAGGCTCCAAACGGCCCTTGAGGCCGTGGCGGTTAGAGCCGTACTTTTAAATAAACTCATTACCATCTGCTCTTTGTACATACCACCACATTATCAGCTTCACAGACGCGACTTAGAATCATTAATAGATGAGCTCCCGGAGCCCTATATGATTCTCGGTGATTTTGATGCACACAGTAGTTTGTGGGGCGATTCACGCTGTGATGCGCGAGGTCGCGTCATTGAACAGGTGCTTTTTTCCTCCGGAACATGTCTCTTGAACACGAAGGAGCCCACATATGTTAACCTAGCCAACAAGTCATACTCTGCCATAGATCTTAGCATTTTATCGCCGACGCTTTTACCCTATTTTAAATGGAATGTGCTTAACAAGCCGTATGGGAGTGACCACTTCCCAATAATCCTAACTACGCCGAAACAAGATCAACTTCCCCCGCAGGTCCCTCGGTGGAAGGTTGACTCAGCCGATTGGGAACAGTACCGAACTCTTACACACATGACCTGGTCTGAGATGTCCGGTATAACCATAGATGACGCTGTTGCATATTTTACAGCTTTTATACTGGATGCCGCCTGTAAATGTATTACACAAACGAGCGGCATGGGTTCCAAGCGGCGTGTTCCCTGGTGGAACGATGCATGCAGGCAAGCACGGAGGAACCAGAACAAAGCGTGGGCGATATTTCGCGATTCTCCAACAGCTGAAAACCTAGAAAACTTTAAACATGTCAAATCCCAGGCAAGGAGAACGCGCCGACAAGCAAGACGAGAGAGTTGGGCAAACTTTATATCAAGCATCAACTCCTATACAGATGAGAGAAAAGTCTGGAACAGAGTGAAGAAAGTTAATGGGCAACAAACATATTCCTTACCTCTAGTAAATAGCCACGGAGAAAGCCTTGAAGATCAAGCCAACTTTCTTGGAGCACACTTTGAATACATATCGAGCTCCTCACACTACTCCGAAACCTTCCTAAAGTACAAAACGCAAATAGAACAGCAAAAGTTAGAAACAAAATCTGCTAAAAGTGCGGCGTACAATGAACCATTCTGCATAGCAGAACTTCAGGCAGCACTTAACTGTTGTAATACATCCGCCCCAGGTTCAGACCGCGTAATATATGATATGTTAAAACAACTACCATCCGAAACAAAGAAAACCCTCCTTTACCTTTACAACGTTATATGGTTTTCCGGCGAGATCCCCTCTGTTTGGAAGGAGGCCATTGTAATTCCAATTCTAAAGCAAGGAAAGGATCCTTCCTCTGTATCAAGCTACAGACCCATAGCATTAACAAGTTGCCTCTGCAAAGTTTTCGAAAAAATGATTAACTGTCGCCTACTACACTTCCTCGAATCAAACAATTTGCTCGACCCATACCAGTGCGGGTTTCGGGAGGGTCGATCTACCAGTGACCAGCTTATACGCATCGAGGCACGTATCCGTGAAGCTTTTGTCCATAAGCAGTTTTTCTTATCTGTATTCCTTGATATGGAGAAAGCTTATGATACTACGTGGCGGTTTGGGATATTGAGAGACCTCTCACACTTAGGTATACGTGGTAATATGTTCAATGTTATCAAAAGTTATCTGGCTAATCGCACATTCCGTGTTCGAGTGGGCAATGTTTTGTCACGGAAATTTGTACAGGAGACTGGAGTGCCGCAGGGCGGGGTGCTCAGCTGCACGCTATTTATAGTAAAAATGAATTCTCTCCGTCTACACATACCGCATAACATCTTTTATTCAACATATGTTGACGATGTGCAGATAGGATTTCAGTCAAGTTCTTTCGCAATCTGTGAGCGACAGGTCCAGCTTGGTCTTAACAAGGTCTCCAAATGGGCTGATGAGAACGGGTTCAGACTGAACCCACAAAAAAGCACCTGTGTCGTTTTCTCTAGAAAAAGAGGCCTGCATCCTGATCCTGAAATTGTGTTGCATGATGCGCGTCTGCCTGTAAACAGGGAACATAAATTTCTAGGCATAATTTTAGACGCGAAATTAACTTTTATACAGCACATAAAGCATCTTAAAAACAAATGTATGAAAACAATGAATATCTTAAAGGTTCTCTCACGCACAACCTGGGGCAGTGATAGAAAATGCCTCATAAACTTGTATAAAAGCCTTATACGCACACGACTAGACTATGGAGCCATAGTTTACCAGTCGGCTACTCCAACTGCTCTAAAGATGCTAGACCCTGTCCACCACTTAGGAATTCGCCTGTCCACAGGCGCCTTTAGAACAAGCCCAGTGGAAAGCCTGTACGTTGAATCGGATGAGTGGTCTCTTAATCTGCAGAGAACATACTCGTCTTTCATGTATTTTCTGAGAGTGAACGCAAACAGTGAGCATCCCGCGTATTCCACTATAAATGATTTGTACAGTTCTCAACTTTTTCGCAACCGACCCACAGTCGCACCACCTTTTTCACTGCGTGTTAGAGACACAGCTGAAGAAACAAGGGTTCCCCTGCTTGAATACCACCTTATGTCCCCTGCTATACGGCCCCCACCGTGGCAGTGGCAACAAATAGAGTGTGATACATCCTTCATAACCGTTACAAAGCGCGCTCCTCTCGCGCATATACGAAACTACTTCCTGGAATTACAACACAAATACTCCTGTCCTGAATTCTTTACAGACGCATCAAAGTGTAATTCTGGCGTATCTTACGCAGCAGTCGGTCCATCCTTTTCGGATACCGGTGTTCTGCACACGAGCACAAGTATCTTTACAGCAGAGGCCTACGCCATATTGGCTACCGTTAAACACATTAAAGAACTAAATATCCCAAAGGCAGTTATATATACAGACTCTTTGAGCGTCGTAAACGCATTGAAAACTGTGAAGAAATATCAAAATCCTATAATTGTATCTCTGTATTCAGCATTATGCACCGCCTATGCGTCCAGGCAGCATATCGTATTATGCTGGGTGCCGGGGCACCGCTAGATTGAAGGAAACGTGTTGGCTGACCAGCTAGCCACATCCGTCCACACGAACGCTGCAGACACTTCCACGACTGTCCCTGTAATGGACCTCAAGCCCTCAATAAGAAAAAAGCTAAGGGCTTTCTGGCAGCGCTTGTGGGACAAACAAACAGAAAATAAACTACATGTTATCAAGCCGTATCTTGGTAACTGGCCGCCGGTATCAAAGAACCGCCGCACGGAAGTAACACTTTGCAGACTTAGAATAGGACACACATACAGTACACACGCATACCTCTTGTCAGGTGGTGATCCACCCACGTGTGATAAATGTGGTGAGCCACTTACCGTGGTTCACATCCTGATGCAATGCAGAGAATTAGATGCAAATAGGGAAAAGCATTTCCCATTACCTCACCGGCAACAAATTCCACTTCATCCCCAAATGATTATAGGTATGGAACCTCTCTTTAAACATCAATCATTGTTTCAATTTTTAAAAGCTGTACATAGTTTTCATATTATAGCCCCAAGAAATCCGTAGCACAGCCTCTTAACAGAGGTCTCTGCTGTGGTAGCTGCATTAAAAGAAAGCACCTGCCTCCCAGCCTTTGGGCTCAAAGGCTTTGAGGAGACATATGTGCTATTTCCATGTTCATGCATTTTAGCCCCATGATCACTTGTCACTCGTACTATACCCAGAGACCACTCCACGTATCACTGTCATAATTTTATACCTATATATAGTTTTATGCTCCTACAATAGCGATTAATTTTAGGCCACTTTACAGCCATGTTACACCCCGTCATCGTGACTCACCAATCAGCGCTTAACACATCATTATCAGTCATGGCGCTCTTTGGCCACACCTGGCCCTTGCGCCACTAAACAACACACATCCATCCATCCTACTCACACGTCGCGCGGTATTGCTTTGAGCATGGGCGTACTCCAATCTATGGAGATACCACAACACTTTCCATGCATAGCAATCAGACTGCGAGGGAGATTATTGAGGCCTACTTTATCAGAAAAGAAAACGATCCCATTGTGTAAGCATGCCTTCATTAAATTTGCATGACAGTAAATTTTCATTTTTAAACTGCTTAATAGTGCAGCATTAGATTGCAGGGTTTTGCTGTTTGCCTGTCGACTGATAATGACGCCATGGATAGGGGAGCACGTGGATATAGGTTGTAGTACTTAAATTTTGTGTATGCCTTATAAAGTTAGTTATGTGTTCAGCGCTGTCCTGCGTGTTTCCTGCCTTCTGTCTTTGTCTTGTGCTGCCCCTTCAAGATGTTCAAACCGATATGACTCCGGTCCTCAGTGCTTATATTTCTTGATATTTTACATTAAGCTAATTTCCTATGGCAGCTGCCTTGAATGAACGAGGTTGAAATCCACTGCAATACTGCGCGTGTTTCGTTAATTCAAAACTGCAGCTACTGTCTCCTGACAACACCATTATTCGAGACCTGAAACCCATTTTGTCGTTAGCCTGCTCATGGACCGAATAAACAGGAGAAGAAAATAACGGAAGCTAATCATTTGGATAAACTACCATCGACTGTCCTCTTGCGTTCAGCCGCGCTAATGAAATGCATTTTTTCGCAGTAATGTTTTTTTTTTTTGTTGCTGCTTAGCTCAGGTCGAAGATCTGTGTAAACCGTTTTATTTTTGCAAATTATTATTGCTGTGATTTGTAATTTTGTGTGAAACGTATATATTGCACATTCTGTACATATGACCCCATGGTAGACTCTCAATGCAGTTATTGCATTGCTTTATTCATTCTTTCTTTTCCCTGTTCAATTAAGCATTTTTTCTCTCTCTTATATATAAGTTGTGTCTTCATCCACTTTACTTTCCATTAATTTATCGTTGCTTTGTTTCATTTATTAAGCACAACTAGTTTCCCCTATGTTGTCGTTGGTGTCAGTGTTTATTGGATTCTTTTGATATGACTAATAAAAATCGGGCCCCTCGGTTAACCCCCTTTCTTCTCATTTATTACATAACGAGGGTCACGAATCGGGCAACATTGATGCCTTCAGGTAGCATATGTGGGTTTATTAACCAGTTTCCTTCACCCAAAGAGATCACGTTCTCGTGGCGCCTGCGGCAAAAAGGACGTTACACGTCCGCCGCCAAAGTCTGTGAGGGGTGGCGCTGGCTAACACTCCCCGGGTTCTACTAGCACACATAAATACCCAAGAAAAGTGGATGGGGAAACGGCGCCGCGGCAGCTCAATTCTTAGAGCATCGCACGCGAAATGCGAAGGTTGTCGGTTCGGTTCCCACCTGCGGCAAGTAGTTTTTTCATCCACTTTAATTTCCATTTTTTATCGTTTCCTTGTTTCACCTATTAAGCACAACTAATTTCTCCTATGTTGTCCTTGGTGTCAGTGTTCGTTGGCTTCTTATGATATATATATATATATATATATATATATATATATATATATATGTGTGTGTGTGTGTGTGTGTGTGTGTGTGTGTGTGTGTGTGTGTGTGTTAGTAAATGTGTACTGGTCACTCTTGCTTGAACCAAGTATATGAACCCCTGCAGTAAGAAATAAAATTGTGGAGATCGAACGGACATATTGCCATTTATGTGAAGTGAAGTTTTAGTGAAGTGATTAATTAAAGGTTATGGCAAGAAAGCATAGCTTTAACAAATAAATAAATCCGAGAACACTTAAGGACTTCTTGTCGGTTTTAAACGCGAAAGCATTAATGTCCAATTAAACGCCGCTGAGCAGTCTTTCGAGATATGAACTCCTCGCGGCGATGAGGCACTCGGTGTTTTAACCTGAGGTCGTAGGTTCCAAACTCATTACCGCCAACATATTTCCATTCGGATGTATTCTGTTTTATATACAATAATTTCTTCATAGCGATTACCAAGGCGATGCTAGAACAGTTAGGATGCAGGCGAGAACTTGCGCAGACATGGAACGCCCAGATTAAAACAGGCTTCCGAGAGCGAGGGTGAAGTGGCCACTCGTCGATGCCCTCTCCCCTCCCGAAACACCTGGCGCGCCAGCAGTTGAAGCCTTTCGCCTGTCTGCTACGTCGAAAAGCGCACGGGGCGTGGCATCGCAGCCAGTGGCATCGCAGCCAGGTGCCGTTTCGCTACTACAGATGGCGGTTTTCTCACTCAGTGGGCCATTTGATGCTATCGCATCAATACATTTTTTTAAAAAGAAATCTAGACGTAATAGTACCTGGCTTATGTGGGTGAAAAAAAAATGTTCTGTATTTTCTTTTCGGAATGCTTCTTGGAAATGAAATATTCGGCGTATTCATGAGCCATGGCGCAATATTTGGTAAGTTTTGTTTGACAAGTCTTGTGTGAGCCAGCGCTACCTGGCCAGGATATTTCTTGTAAGGTATTTGCGATGTTGCAGCATTCGCATCAGAACGAATCGCTGCCACCAATTCATTACTTTCATCCATTCGTATATGTGAAGGCGCTGCTTGGCACCCGCAAATTACCACCGCAGGCATGTCGATAGCTCCGATAGATTACAAGGTGCGTGAACGTAATGCTGCGGCAAAACGTTGAAGTAGTGAGCATAGCGAAGTGTGGGAGAGAAAGGAAGGTCAAAGGCATCAAGATCGCTTGGAAAAGAGTGCTGAACGTCGCGTATGCGTGCTTCCGTCTCATCACGATAAACAAATAGTTTCATAAGATTTATAAAGGCTATTTTCGTTAACATTCTTCCAAATCTTTCGACAGACATTTCACAAATCAGTGCATCCCATTGCAGTTGTTTATCGTCGAGCTTATGGTGTTTAGGTTAGCATGGTTCGCTTTTCTAGAAAATGTTGAGCCAGTCTTATTGCGACGTATACATGTTGCGTGGGGCTAAGTTGGTGATCCGTGATGCAAATTCACAGTGTGGAAACGAGACAATGACGAGTAGACCGTAAACGAGGACAATTGCAACGGCGCATTTGTTAATTGTGACAAGGACGTGTTGTGCGTTACATAGCGATCATTCTACTACGCCAATAAAACATTTACATCCTGGCAGACAAGGTATCTGTGTATCTATGGGATATTTCGAAGGACTGGGGCATGTCGATCCAGTATGCCGCTGGACACCTTTGCTGTATCGTTTTGTGGCAATCACTCTTTCTATAAAAATGAACGCGGGGACAGCTTTTAAAGCCGGCAGCTAAGCTAATTGACAATCTTAGAGCATTTCCGATGGAGATTAATCACACGTCTTATGCACAATTCGCTTTAAGCGGCCCTGATTTGAACGTAACATACGAAATCTCAGTGTTTTTTTTCCCACTACCCTGCCGATGTGATTAGCATGATGAGGCTGTGCATAGTCCTAATTGCTAGAATGGTGCGCGGAGAGGCATGAAGATATAGCAACATTCTTACTACATTCTGAAAGAAACTCCAACCCGTGTAAAGGGTGAGGTTTAAGCCACATGCATGAAGTACATATGTCTCTCATACCTAAGTAAAGCGAAATAACGAAAACAAAGGGGGAAATAAATTTCCGAGTTTCCGCAGTGCTGGAAGTTTTTGAGCGCTTCATGTTTTTCGGCCCACATGCCAAGTGCTCTCAAGAGAGGGTCTGCGGTATTAAAACAGTGAGTTATGACTTCCGCCATATCTGGTGCAAACTTCCGACTCCCACGTAGGGAATCCATCACCTAACGTAACGGAAAAATGTTCTGGAGCTCAGAGTTTTGCGCAAGGCCTTGTTCTGTAGAGTTTAGCACGTCCACTATGTACGTATCCTCGAGGCCTTCATGAAAGTGGCTCTTTTCAGAGGATCGTTCTCGTATGTCTACCATCCCCCCCCCCTTTTTTTTCGGTAACAGAAGTTCCTCCTAGCGTCTGATTCATCTGCTTTCCCTGGCGTTATCTTTCAAGCACGAGAGCTTTTATTGCAACGCGTTGCGAAGCCTTGGAGCTCACTATGTTTGCTGGCCGTAGTACGCATGTTTTCTATTCCTGCAGTGAATACAGGCGTTAATTGGTATTCGAACTTCAGTATCTTAATATATACACACCTAGAAGTCGGCGTTTCTGCAAAAAAGAGCTTAGCCTTTTTTGTTTTGAACTGCCATTTACGTCAGTTTCAGGGTGTTCTTATAATTGCTTAGGGCTTCTTTGCTACTTACTTGTTGCTTTTGCAATAGTTTAAAAAGCACACAAGTATCAAGTACTTGGTAGAAATTATTTGGTAGGGTACTGCCGGATGAAGGTACAGAATGGTGATGTTGAATGATAAAGAAAAAGAACGCAGAAAGTGTTGGTAATTAATTAATGTAATACCATGTTTTGGTACAAGTAATCATAAGCTTGCGCGGCCTGAGTGGCTGTGTCGCATTTGCCACTTTTTACCAAAACACCAAATTTCAGAGTAGGATATACGTTTCTGTGCTCAGGATCCGTAGAATGTATGTAAGCCTTGGGTAGTGCCCAGCTGCAATGTTGCAGTGTAGCAACATTTGCCGAACGTACTTATTTAGAAAGTTATTTAGCAAATCTCAAATGATACAAAGAACTAGTGAGTGATTGCCAAACACTTGTTCACCCGCCACCTCTAGTAACGCACTGTCGAAAAAGAAAATCATATACACATATTACGTTCCTTCATGTACATCAGATCGCGAGGCTTCTATAATTTTCATTCATCATTTACGAACAAGTGTTACGATTTGTCGCACACGCACCTTGCCTCGCGCGCACGAATACTCACACGGGCACACAAACACACATGCGCGTGTAAACATGCTAGGTCACCACGTAGATGCCAATAGCATATGCAATGTGCACAATGAGATGATTTGGTATTCGAATTATATTTACTCCACTCTAGCTATTTACTCAAACAGAACCCTTTATTCTTGAAAAGCAACACTATATATCTCTAGATATGTTGGTTGCAACAAAGTTGCTTATTAGACCTGTTGGTGCCAGCACTACAAAAACGCCACTAAGCATAGGACACGGGCACAGAAAGAAGCAATAACAACACTATGGCGCGCACCTTTTAAACAAATAATTGCAAAAATACATTCCTGGCAGCATTCCCGCGACCCTTTCCCTCACAACAGTGATGCCGATTGTGCTATAATCACTCATCACAAGAGCAGGACGATGCCTGAAACAATTCTAGACGGCTTTAACAGAACCGTGCTGAATCGATATGTGTCAGCGTCGCGTTGGTTTACCTATCGCCTAAACAAAGTGGATGCGAAGTTTGCGGTGTATTTGATATTTCACCGTTAGCTGTTAGTGTGCTGCTTCCACCTTAAATAGAGGTTTTGAGCAGTATCTATAACCAATTGTACGCTTCAGTCCCAGCGTGAGCGATGCGCTGGGTGTTCACAGAAACACCGTGATTACAGCGCTTTCTGCTTTCAGTACGTAAGGTGTGCATCCGTAGTATTCTGTGCTAGTGTGTAGGCCTCTTTAGAAATAGAACGTAAGCGCGAATAAGGAAGTGCTTTCGCACAGCTGCAAAGCGTCGTCGGTTGTCTCAGTTACGGATGAAATATTCTGACAATAAGTCTAGTGAAGAAATGTGGTTGAACAAGATAGCGTTCAGAAAGCAAGTAACAACGTTAAAGTTGTGGACATCATTCAACGCACAAATTGTAGGCTGTGTGCGCTCTTTCATGGAGTCAAAATCGTCAAATCCCAGTAGCAAGTCTAGCATGAGATTATGGAAAGCGATGTTGCACAAGATACTGCGATTCATATTTCGCGTAATACTGGGCGAGCGATCTATTGGTGTCACCGCTGCACACAGTGGGCGAGGCGCGCAAGTTCTTTTCAATGTTAGACGTTAACGAATACGTGTTCACGAGGCTACTGCTGTTAGTACTGCTGATGAAAAATGTAGCAGATTCAGCAATTGCAATTGTGATTGTCAGTGCTAATCATAATTTGAATGCAAATCTTAGAGACTACGAAACAATAACAATGATAAAGCAACCGGAGAACTGATAAAAATACGTTGTTGGTTGTAGACCTTCCAATAATTTCGCTCATTGTTACCTTTAGTAAGCTTAGAGCCTCCTTCTACTACGAAAAAGCACCTTTGAAAGGTTGTGTTATACAAAGCATCCGAGCAACTTGTAGACTTCAAAACTAAGGCGGCTCCAGAAGAAGACGCAACAACCAGCAATCTCTAATACTAATCCCAAGAAGTAAATGCAACTTTATGGACAGTTGGAGGAGAGGTCACTTAAGGGCAAATAAAAAGTAAATATGATCAGGGCATAGAAATTTTTCTTGGGTACAGGAAAGGCTCTCAGGTTCTTCCTCGGCATATTGTCATGGACTCCTGAAGCAAGAACCAAATTCATCATCATCATCGTCATCATAATCATCATCATCAGCCTGCTTACGCCCACTGCAGCGCAAAGCCCTCTCCCATACTTCTCCAACTGCCCCGGTCATGTACTAATTGTGGCCATGTTGTCCCTGCAAACTTCCTAATGTCATCCGCCAACGTAACTTTCTGCCGCTCGCTGCTACGCTTCCCTTCCCTTGGAATCCAGTCCGTAACCCTCATTGACCATCGGTTATCTTCCCTCCTCATTACATGTCCTGCCTATGCCCATTTCTTTTTCTTGATCTCAACTAAGATGTCATTAACTCGCGTTTGTTCCCTCACCCAATCTGCTCTTTTCTTATCCTTTAACGTCACACCCATCATTCTTCTTTCCATAGCTCGTTGGCACCAAATTGGGACCTCGTAAAATTTTGGGTTTGCTCCCGAGCGCATACAAGAGACACTCTGTGGATCTCGTTTGCGAAGAAATCCATGGAGGAGAAATAATTACGAGATTTTATTGCGGCGAGAGTTACAATAATACCTGGAACAGAAAAGAAAGTGGGCGTAAGATGGTGAACGAAGAGACTGCTTAATGGCAAGAGCATTAACTCTTGCTATAAAGCATTTAGCGTTCCCCGCGTTTGTCTTTATTTTTGAAAACCTGCCACGCACCATACAATATGGGGTGTTGTAACCGAGTCAGTTCCAACTTGCAAGTATTAAAGCTGCGCGGGAGCATAGAACCGGCTAAAACGCTGTTTAGGGGATGCGACATTTTTGTGTTTTGAGGATCCACTTTATCACAAAACGGTTACGACCTTGCCCTTTGAAAATTCGCAGTAGGTGCTCAAAGAAAGCAAACAGTTAGATGACATTTTAGTTAAAATGAAGAAGAAACCTTATTGCAAGAATCAGCGTCTTCCAGTGCCTTCCAGTGTGAAACCAGGGCGTGTTTTTTTTTTTACCTGGATCGCAATAGGGACGCTGGAGCTCGCTGGGAGTCACTGGGACACCAGTGAGAACGCTGGAAAAGAGCTGGGTCACACTGGTCGAGACACTGGTTTCACTGTCGTGACGCTGGGGCGCACTGGTTTGTGCTGTACGCGCGCTGGTTCTCGTTGCAGTTCGCTGGCTCGCACTGGCAACTGCGCTGGTTGCGTTTGTGCCGCACTGGTTCCAGTACGCAAGGAGTATAGGCGCTGTTGAATATTAAATGCTTTATACAATTTCATCGCTAGATACTAGTCCCTTCTCCTAAATAACGCTATATCTTGAGGTTAAAAAGGTCTATTTCGTGTCGCAGCTTGCAATAAAGGTCCATGAGCTGCCTTGTTTATGCGTGCATAATTAACACCGAAGGGGCCCTATAACATAAAACTATTTCAACGTGTTTTTATTCCAATTTCCTGACGTTAAATTTACCCTACCATGGACGCAAGCATCGGGCAGTAACCCGCAGCGTTGTTTGAAAAGCCCAATCAAACGCGGTCCTCGTTTATAGGAGGACACTTATATTGCTTTGAAAGCGGATAACATTGTCTACATTGAGCACTTTTTCATATCTAATTGGCTGAGACGAGGCGAGGAGCATGCTCAAGTGGAGAGGATTTCGATGGGGCCGAGCCAGCACAGTGAAAGCAGATAACCGGATTAGAAGGGTGGTGCCGGAGTCTGCGGTTGGTCTGTTTTCCCTTGCTTAGCTTGAGGTGGCTAGCCGAAAATCGCGGCGGCGTGCAACGGAAGGTTAAAAATGCCGCTGAAACGAATCCGCAGCAAAGAAAAGCTGACAAAGTGATGGTGTATACGTGCCGAAAGGGCTCGATAGCATTACACTGCCACGAAAAAATGTTTATTAAACGCAAATATAGTCATGTTCCCCGGCAGCTCAGACTTGCTAGTGGCAGAGCGATCGGCGGGCAGCCATCTTGTATTCCCTTTAGAATGGGGCGCTGCCCGGCTATTCAGAAAAAGAAAAGTTTTGTTAGGCACATTAATGCGCTTTTAACGCGCACAAGTCACTTTGACGAGGTGAGTTATCGCGGTTTTATGACGTAGTGTGACAGACAGGCGGAGTGAGCACAGCCCAAAAACGCTTGACCAATAGCAGAGGGCTAAGGGCAAAAAAGCGTCGAATCTGAAATAACTGTTTTTTGTTTGGTATAATCACGCATAATCAGTGTGCCCATGTCATATCAAATGGGGCGTTTTCACCGTTTTCGTGACGTCGCGTGAGAGACAGGTGAAGTGGGGGTGGTTCGAAAATTTTTTGACCATTCGTACAGGGCTGATTGAAGAATTGCAATAGAAAAGTTTGGAATAGCTTTACGTTGTAGCACCCAAGATCCCTTTCCATTTTTGCATTTCCCTTTTGACTGGGCGGATACCTATATTCTTGAAGGAAATCACGCAAACGCAGATGACGCCTCGTTCTTTACTAGCTTGTACGCAACCGATGACTACCAGTTGTCACTGTGGTCGCAGTGTTGTGGAGTCGACACGAAGCCTAGAAGTCGTTCAGACGCGCCCGAACGGACCCCCAGGAAGCCTGCGGTCGATTGATACTATCGCACGCATAAGAAAGCTGAGGTGATTGGTGCGCTTCCACTTTCCCTAGTGTACTAAGGAATAATAGATTAAGAGTTCTGAGACTCAAATGCACACATTTTATCATTCGCCCGGTACCCGCGCGAAGATCGTCCCCTTCGACCGAAGCTTAGGCCTAGCGTATGCGCCGGGCCGTATGTATATGTGCTGTCGCCGACGGTTGCCAACATAGCTTACGCTTCTCTGACGAAGATAAGCGACTAAACGCACGTGTCGGTTGAAACGCATCGTCGAATTAAGAAAATGTTGCATATTCCTTGCGCGAAGAACAAGAAACGGGCATCAAAATCGGCAGTACGTAGCAGCCCATAGAACGTCGCGGGCTGGCGCTTCATTCAGGACTTTTTTCGAAGTTAAAATGTCACTTGCAAAAGAAAGCCAGTGCTGTGGCACTTCGAAGCATACTCCTGAACATGGACAACAACTTTTTTCTTTCTGATACAAACGTAAGCTATAGTTGCGGGTGGATAGCGCATCCATGCTATGCCTGTGCAAGACGTCTGTACGAAATTAAGACTGTGCCTGCATTTTGATACGACAAATTATTCACACGTTGCATGTGCTGCCGTGGCGTAGTCGTAAATCATCCACCGGCGCTGAACGCTTCTTGGACGCCTCAGTCATATGAGTATCCCAGGCAGGACTAAGCTGGTCCCGAAAAGGTAGGGATTCGGCCCACATTGCACAAGGGTCCTTTTCACAGTTGGCGACTGTATGTTATTCAATAGCCTTTGCTGTAGCTGTGTCCGCAGCTGGCGATGCTTGCGCTTCCTCAGTCCCGTGTTCTTTAGCATGCGCTTCGCAAGAAGCATCTCACCTAAATACATGAGGCGGTTAACGATGGTGTCATCGTCCACTGGTCGACTACCACACAGAGGCATGCGTGCCGACGCATGCCGCAGTGTTATCACCGTAACCGTGGCACTTCGCGCATCGTGGTGTTTTACACTGTCGTCTTATGTAACCAACACTGTTGCATCAAAGACACAAGAGAGGTCGCCCAGGAATCAAAATTAGGGATTGATGTCCGAATATCTTCAGAAGGTAAGGAAGGGAACTGGTAGAGACGCCTTCTTTGAGTGCGAACTCTACATCGCGATTCTTAATCTTCCAACTCGCCATGCCTTCACAATGCCACAATTCTCTTGCTATGGACTGCACCGTGTCATACGGCTCCAATGCCTCAACAATGCGTTTCTGTTCTAGGTGAGGAGGAAGCCAAAGAAGCTTAATTTTTATGTTCCGGCTTCGTGAATCAATGACAACGTGGATGATTTGGAGTGCTCTGGGATAGAGCCCAGGGTCGTCGAGGCGAAGGCGAAGAAACCCGTTCATGGAACCCATGTGAGTGCAGATGCCGCTGCAGTTCAAGTAGTTCCTTCTGCTGCGACTCCTCAAAGGGGCGGGACAAGCAAAAGAAAGGTAGCAGCGCTACGTGTTGGCGTTGCGCCTCAGTAGTGAAAAAGAAATGGCGGGCACCCTTTCCTTAATGTTTGGAATACTGAACGTCCGTGGCTTACGTAATAAGCGACGGCAGGGTTAGCTCTTGCACTTGTTGCGCAACCGAGGGTTAGATATCATTGCAATTCAAGAAACGAAAAATTGAATCTTATGACGACACAGCGGCTGCTATGGTTACATTTCTTTCGGAGTATTAAATATATGTCAGCCACGCGATTGGTGTCTCTGCACGACGTGTGCTATTTCTGAGGTAAACATGGCAATGCAACGTGTTGGGACTTTGCACTCATAGGGGAGGGCGCCCAGTATGGTATGGTGTGAGTCAAGTTTGAAGGTTTCTTTTCGTGTACGCGCCAAGTAGAGCACGTGACAGGGAGGATACTTTCTCTCATTGACCCAGCACTTACGCACTGACCTTGTATTGGTTGTCTTAGGTGACTTTAATTGTGTGCGTAGTGCGCAGGATCGGTTGTCTACAGGGAAGCGCCATGATACCAGGGTGAACGTTTCGAATGCGATGACATGTGAATACCAGCTTGTTGATGTAGGGGAACACGAAAAAGTCTCGTTTCGCTACACACGCTCTCAAGTTACAACTCATGCAAGGCTCGATCGGATTTATGTATCATTACCTGTCCAGCCTAGGCTATACAGCTACAATGTGCATCCTTCAGTGATGTTCTTTAGTGGTGACTGTTTCATGTCGCTTTTTGGCAGCAGGCAATTTCAAAGTTCGCGGACGAGCTGAAATTTATGGAAAATTAATAATTGGTTACTGTCACATAAGGCTTTTCTAAAGCGTGTCCCGGAAATTCTTATTAAGTATCAAGTCACAGTTCTTTATCTCTCTTTACGCAGTAGGAGATATTCAAGCAAGAAGTTAAAATGATAGCCGTTCAAGAAGCTTCCACATGGTTTTTGAGAAAAAAATGGAAATATAAGGAGTTACGCAAGTTGCTACACCAGCTACACGAACTTGAATGCCTGCATCCTGGCAAGTACATTGAAGACACCTACAACATCGAGGCGCAATGCAGACAATGGACACTGAGAGATACAAGGTCCACTGGTCCGAGCATGTACTCGTCGGTATTTGGAGCAACAACCCTGTAGTCGTTTGCTTGGTGATGAACGTCGGCATGCTCTGTCGAAGCAGCTGCACGAGATAGAGTATGCCGGAGCGATTGTTAATGACCAGGCTAGAATAATGAAAGTGTTCATGAATCAATATGAAAATATTTTTCAGTGTCAAAAAGCTATTGTTAGTGAAGCTGTAAAGAAAAAATTTCTTTCGTTGCTACCACAGCTCAGTGAAGAATAATGTGATTATGTTGATAGAGACATATGCATCACAAAAGTTGAAGCAACCATTGCTTCGCTAGCTAAAGGCAAACTTCCTGGGCCTGATGGCTTGAGTGCGGAATTTTATCAGTGCGTTTGCACTATATTGGCTTCCTTTATGCTTAAAGCGTACGAATAAGCTTACCAGATTGTATAATTACCGGCCCCACTCTAGTAATGGCACACAGTACTTATCCCAGAAAGCAGTGATGCAACTAAATTACAGAAAGTCGAGGGATATCGCCACGTATAACTTTGCAACATGGATTATAAGATATTTGCGAAGGTATTAGTTAGTCGCCTTCAACACGTAATTCAATCAGTGGTGGGAGACCATCAAACATGTGGCATTAGAAGAAGATCAATCCAAACAAATATCCCCGTTGCGTGGTCTGTGCTCGAGTGTGTAGCAGAACGTGCAGGTCAGGACGCAATAGTTCAGGTTGAGCTGGCAAAAACATTTGTTAAAGTTAATCACAACTTCTTGTTTCGTGTGCTAGAGCGCATTATCATAGGATCTCTTCTCTTTAAAGATATGAGTATCCGTTATTCTAATGGCACAACGAAGCTAGTCAATGGTTGTCCATCCAAATCTATCTACCTGAGGGCATTGGTAAGGCAAGGTTGTGCCTGGTCCGCTCTATTATTTTCTTTGTACTTAGAACCGCTTTGTGCAAGAATTCTGAAAGAACATGCTTTTCACAGATTCAAGTCGTTATCCAATGAGATCCGCGTACTTGCCTGCGCAGATGGCATAGCTTTCTTTTGTGCTGACAAGTATATAAAATTTATTTGCTGTAACGCAAGTTTTGCTCAGCTTCTGGTGCAGCAGTAAACTTTGAGAAGAGTTCAGAGTTTTGGTTTGGTTTATGGTGTACAATGCCAACCTACTTCGCAGGTATTCAGTGGAGGCAAGACTTTAAGTACTTAGGTGTACCCCTCCCTCAATATCGCAATAGTAATCCACACTGGTCAGCGGAAGTTGCAGAAGTACAACGCAAGGCTAACTGTCAGGGACGGCAGTCGTTCATATTTAGCCGAGCTGAAGCTTGCAATGTGCTCCTATCAGCTCGACTTATGTATGTCCTGCAGGTATTACGCTGCTCGCGGCTTAGGTTGCAAGCTTATCATCCCGTGTTTGCTACCTACGCATGGAGCTCATGTGTCGTGGTCATGCGACGTGATAACTCTTTTTCTTTCTCTTGAGAGGGGGGGTGGGGGTCTTGGCCTAGTTCACCTTTTTCAGGCAACTTGTCTCCCGGTCGTTCTTCTTTCGTGATGTAAACAGTCCATTTCTAAGAGAGATGTTACAACTTCGATTAATCCACTACCTTCAGAAATAGTTTTGTCGTCATCTGTCAGAGATGCACCATGGACTTCTTGGGGCTTTTTGAAGGAGGTTGTCGAAGAATTTCACTTTCTTAAGGCTCGCTTTAGTATGGACTATATTTTCACTGCCTCCCGCAAAGAAATTTCTGCTGCACTCATAGACACATTATTTCCTGTTCCCGATTACCGTGCGCCTTATTTGGAATGTCATTATCTAGACGTACTTAGGCGCATCCGTTGAATGGTCATTCATCCAGGGATCAAAACTTTTTCTTCAATTTACATTCGGCAACCCTTCCTCGCAAAACCTGGCTAGAAGAAAAGGGGCTGTTTCGTGCCATGATAGACAAACTGTCACTTGTGTCCACATCCTGAAACGATTGATCATTGTATTGTAGATTGTGGGGATACCGTGTTCTCAAAAGAACAGATAAAAAGGATTTAGTTGTCAAACCATACACAATTCGTTTCCTACCTTTTAAAGACCTCTGTGACCCACCACATGACATGTTCATGTTACTTGGCCTTCATAGCCTTTGGCGCAGTAGAGTATGTGACAGGCACGCTGAACCACCGCGAAGCACTCGGTAGTTTATTCAGAGATGTGTTGCCTACTTTTGTAGTGTATATGCTGCACAAGAAACAGCCCCGTACTGGATGACCTTATTGCACGCTTGCACGTGTTTGCCTCACTTTTGAATGCGTTTTCAGTCGCCTTAAATTTCTCTAGCGTTTTGTTTTTTCTTATTTTGTTGACTAGCCTGCTCACATATGTAATAAAGAAAAAAAAAAATAATGGCGCGTGGCGTAGTCGTAAAGTACCGGTCTTGGAATCTCTAGGTCAAACGATCGAATCTTGGTATTAACACTTTTTTTTCCTATTATACTAAGACGCTCTCTGTGGCTTTCTGTATTAAAAAAATAAAAAAAAAATAAGCAGTTGCCAGGCAACGGGCATTTTACGCTATAGATCTGCTTTTTGCACCACTACCCAGCGCCTTCCAGTATACCGCGCCTGTCCAACGCCCCAGCATCCAGCGCGCGACACTAGGCCCATAATCCGGCATCGCACTGGGCGCTGGAGACTGGATGTTGCAATAGGGAAGGGTGGAATCAGGTCAAGAAATGCGCATCACAATTGACTAGCGCTTTATTAGGTTAACAAGTACTGGCTGCAGAGAAAAAAAAATATTGCGGCAGAACCCACCTCACGATGACTGTCGATGGTAATTCGTTAGCACTGATTCAATATAACGACACAACGTGCTGTCACCGTCGAAACGACGTATGTGCGAGGCGTGCACTGCTGCGGGACTCCTCTTTTACGCTTCCATAAGAACACACGGCAACATTCAGTGCCGCCTCCGCAAAGCCTGCGCATGGCATCCGAAATGCATGGCGTGCCGATGCGTGCGAGCGCTAAGAAACGCTTCATTGGTAATCGGGCTCCTCTGGCACGCTTCTTTCTGTACACGCTACGCCATCTAGTCGCACTGCCGCGAAGTCTGCACGTGGACTCCGAGACGAGAAGCATGGCATGCCAATGCCTGCGAACGCTGAGAATTGTTTCCTCGCTTGCCGCATGCTCTGTGGCGCATACTTCAATTTTTTTATTCAAAAATCCTCACAGGCTCCAGCAGGAGTATTGTGTGAGAGGGGGGGGGGGTGGTTATACAGTATGTATCTTCATAAGTGGTAGCACTAGAAAAGGTGGAAAGAGAAAATGAGTATATAAGTAGTATACCAAGGTATATAAAACAAAGTGACGTTTCAAAACAGTTAGCAGAACGCGATATACACTATCAGAATGGATGTTGACATATACAAATTAAGGGCACTTGATTTAACACCGCCAAATTTTACAAAAGTAATGTAAGGATAGATCTCTTGATATTGCCACTTTAAGAAGTCGTCAAGAAGCGTGTACATAATTAAGGAAAAATTAATTAAAGCAACTGGGCACGAAAAAATAGCGGTTACTTCATGACCAAATTTAACAGGATCATGAATGTCAACAACGTTATGAGGAAGAATATTCCATAGTTCAATTGCTAGTGGTAACGCTGGTGAATTGAAGGCGTTTGTGTGCCCAAAAATACATTTGAAGGAGTGGTTATTGTGTAAACGGCGAGACATTCATAACGGTTTGGAGAGAGGGAGGGCAGTTTGATGCTGATGGTTTATTTTATGAAATAAGCAGATTAGAGTAATCTTTCTCCGCGATTCTAAGGTGGATAATGACAATGAATATTTAATATTAGTAACACTGGAATGGCCACTGTAGTGTTTGGCGATGAAACACGTGGCACGATGTTGAACAGGTTCAAGAGCGTTTTCTAAATAGGTTTGATGAGGTGACCAAATAGATGACTTGTCTTCAAGTTGAGGACGGACGAATGTTAGATATGCTAGCGATTTGGTCGAAGTAGAGGTGTCGTGAAGGTTTCGTTTATGGTAGCCGAGGGTGCGTGATGCCTGTACTGTGATTTTATCTATGTGAGTTGTCCAACAAAGTTTAGGTGAAAGATGCCCGCCAAGGTAAGACGTAGTGCGTGCTACGTAACAGTCATTAAGCGTGTATTTAGATGCTGAAGCTGATTTCTTGCAGGTGATGGTCATTAACGTACATTTATTGGTATTAAGAGACATTTGCCAGCTTGAACACCAGTTAGTTACGAGATCCAGGTACTGTTGGAGAGCAAAATGATCAGCTGCAGAAGAAGAAATTTTGCGGTAGATTACGCAATCGTCTGTGAAAAGCCGCATGTTAGAGGAAATATCCGTTGGTAGATCATTAATCTAACTTAAATATAACAAGGGACCCAAAACGCTACCCTGAGGAATGCCGGAGGTGACATCGCTTAGAGGAGATGAGAAGGAATTAGTAACGGTGTTATGCTTACGGAAGGAAAGAGAATTTCTTACGCAGGATAACGTTAAAGAATATATATTGATAGGAAAGTTCAGATATTAGATGAGAATGCAGAACGCGATCGAAAGCTTTAGAAAAGTCGAGGGATATGCAGTAAATGTCTAGGTTATTATCCATGTGCATCAGTAATTCATTGGTAAATTCTAAGAGCTGATTGTCACAAGAGAAACCTTTTCTAAAATTGTATTGGCTCGGGTAAAAAATTACTAGCTTGTAGGTGGTGAGCGATGTTTGAAGCAATGACATGTTCAAGTAATTCGCATGGGACACTCGTTAAAGCTATTGGACGATAAAAACTGGCATTAGATTTCTTGCCTGATTTGAATGTTGGTATAATTTTACCAATTTTTCATTCGTGCGGCATTTCACTCGTTGATAATGATTGTTGAAAGATGTGGGTAAGTGTATATGATACTAGATACTGTGGCTGTGTACTTATGGGATTTAGTATTAATATCATCGATGCCTGCGCATGTTGATACTTTGAGGTCGTTAATCAATGTTTCAGTTCCACCAGTAGTTATGATATGGGATGCATGTAGCTGTAATCTAATTTTTCCGTAGATTGGATGCTGGAATGGTATTCCTCTGTAAAAACACTCGTAAAGTGATTATGGAATAGATCAGCGCAATCCACTGGCTTAACGTTTGTCCCGTCATCATTCACCAATGAAATGATGTCAGTGGCAGTGTTGGTGGGTGAAATTGATTTCCAAAAATTTCTAGGGTTATTTTTATTAAGCCATTGAAGGTCGCATGACATAAATTTGAGTTTGTCAGTAGGAAGAGAGCGACAATACTCTTTTTCCACAATGTGGTGCTTCATCCAAGACTGGGGCATGCCCCTGAACTTTGCAGTCCTAAAGAGTCGTTTCTTATTATTTTTCCTTGCGCCTAGCTCAGTAAACAAATTTGGCGGGAGGTTCGCTCAAGAGCGGCATACACCTAGTGCATTCATGGCGCAGCTTAGTAAAGCGTTCGCATGAAAGCAGTTCATTGAAAGGCGGCACACACCCAGTGTGCTTGTGACGCAGCCTGACAATGCGTCGGGTTTCTGTCCTTGAGATCCGCTTCCTTGAGATCCGGTTCGATTTCGCTCGACATCGTAGAAACTTAAGGGATCTTCTTCGTCATTGTAGAACGGTTCATTCCCAGTGTGACATACGTAGTTATCCAAGTTGGCGTCAAAGACGATCATTGAACAGCGGTACTCACGCACTGACACATACCCAGTAACCCGAGTTGGCATCAAGGAGGCGTTAAAGAGTTTTTCCGAAAAGCGGCATCTGCCCAGTCCCGCGTCTACAGTGACCCATGTGGACGGGAAACAGGTTCGTTTAAGAACGGCATGTATGTGACACGTTGCTGCATTCTTGAGACCCAAGTTTGTCCGATGGTTTATTTTGAACCCTTTTACCTCAGCGCAGGAGCCCGATGAACTACCCATTCCACCAGTGACTACCCAGCGACCCAGGTAGGCGAAAAGACAGTTAGCTGCAAACATAGGTACACGTAAGAAGTTAGAAATAGATAAATCCATAGATAGAAAAGTACAAACATAGACAGCTCTGAGAATGCTAGATAGGCCTGAGAAGTGCTCTGAGAATGCTAACGGATTAGAAAATTACAGGGAAGGGTGGCAAACGTTTCGAAAAAGTGATGAGTGCAAGTGCGTATTGTGGCGCACGAGTATCAAGGAACTCATCGGGCACTCAACACCCAGAGAACATAGAGGTCACCGATATCAGACACCTATGTATTAAAGCCTGCGAATTGTATCGCAGCATTATATGGCATTGGTCATCTAGCCAGTGCGTCCTAGACGAAGTCCATACAACATATGTAATGTATTCTCACTAAAGGCATTGCATATGACTTCCACCCCTCCGAAGTCACACATGGATATTCAGCGGACTTGATTGAAATACCATTTTTGAGGGAAAACGCTGCGACTTTAATTCCTGCTGTCACGTGGGGTTTACAGCGTTCTTTGTGGTGCGATGCGAATGTTCGATGCTCACCCCTTTACAATATTGAACCATCTTGCGAGTTCCACATGCCGCGAAGTCTCACTAGACATGATCGAGGATGCTTTCAAAGCCTCAGGCTCAATGCGACTTGCACAAACAAAATTAAATGCAAACTTCAGTTATATGACTATATGAAAGTTATATGACTTGCCAATGTGTTTAGCCTGCAATATTCATGAGTTCTTGCAGCATCATTTCAAGCGACTGTTGCAGATATTAATCAGACAGAAAATTCCTCAGGATTACATTGCGTTTGCACAACTACTCTTCCTTATGTTTACGCCGAGGGCCTCGTCTCTGCCAAATAGGCTCACGAACCCATAAAAATGACCACATTTAGTCGAAAATCGCTCTGCCTGGTAAACACGCACAGGACTGCGAGCAGAAGCCAGCCCGCTGGAGAGGTGTGACTTTGGCCGAGTTATGGCCTTGCCCCGAGATTATACGTGCTTAAGCCAAGCGATGCCCAAAAACACGCGTCAGGTAACGTAAAACTATTTCGTTCTGATTTAATTCCAATCTCTTAGTGTGAAATTTACGCAACCGCCGACGCTAGCATCGGGCGGTGACCTGCAGCGCTGTTTAACCTGCCCAGTCATATTTACGCTCTCCTCGTTTATGGGAGGTCACTTGTGTTTGCTTTCATAGGGGATAACATAACCTCCCTTTAAATTGTTAGAAAATGAAGCAGGTCACTGACCAAAGCCAAAATAAAAATAAAGTGACGCTTCAAGATCCGTACGGAACACTTGTTCATAATGGAATGTCATCAACAACCTCTTGTTCAACAATTTCTGCATTCATTTCTGGTACAATGGCCCCTTTTTCCTGTTTCAACGTCAACCCTTGCGATTTAGTTTCGTTTCAGCGCTGTGTATGTGCACTCGTCTCGTCCTTGTCCTCGTCCTTGTCATACCAAACTGCCCAAGCTTCAACAATGTATCTCTATCTCTTCACTGAGAGCATTAAAGAGTATGTGCTGACATCTTACGCATATTATTGGATATAAAATGTTACGTTGTACTGACGATGAAGAACCAGACAGTGCCAACGCTATGAATCACGAATTTACCTTTTTTATTGGGCGAACTTGTGCCAACAAAATACGAGTAGCAGTCGAAGCAAAACGACAGCGGCGAGTCCTGTCATCGGTCGACAAAAAGACGCGTTCAAGAACCCACTTTACTATTCTCGTCACGCGTGCAATTTGAATTGGTAGCACTCTTTCGTACGGAATTGTAGACAGCATTTTTGATAGTTCGGATACATTTAGGCGCGTCTTGGACCGAGCGATAATGTTCTTATTATAATGGTTAGATGGTGAAAAGCTATTATCGGGGAAAAATGTAAGCAGTGTACGGGTATGGTATGAAAAACTTTATTCAGGTCCTTCAGGTCGCGCTTAATTCCTAGCCCGAAGCGGGCTGCTCCCACGTCGGGACCGAAAGGCCTAGCCTCTCGGCCGCATTGCGGGCACGATGGACTGCCGATGCCTGCTCCTCAAGTTCGGGGTTGCGGAGGGCCGCGTCCCAACGCTCTTTGGTGTTGTCCATGTCGCTGCGTAATGCGGAGCACCGCCAGAGCATATGTTCTAAGTCTGCTACGCTACCGCATCGCGGGCAAGTGTAAGAAGCCAAGGCTTCGGGAAATATTTTGCTTATTAATAAGGGATTGGGATAGGTCCCCGTCTGCAAGAGCCTCAGGGTGAGAGCTTGGGGACTGTTTAGCTTTATGTGCAGAGGCGGATATGATCTGCGCGCCAAGTAAACGTGTTTCGTGAGTTCGTTGTATGAGAGAAGATGGTCCCTGCAGTACGTAACCTCCAAGCCTGGCTGTCCTAGTGCCACGCGGTCTGTAAGCCCTCGCGCAGCGTCGTGAGCAGGCTCGTTGAGATTAGTCGGGGCTCCATCAATTTCTTCCATGTGTGCGGGAAACCAAATGATCGTATGTGGGTTAACTTGCTTGCCGCGGAGGATCGCCAAGGCCTGTCTGGAAAGGGTGCCCTTGGCAAAAGCTCTCACAGCCGCCCTTGATTCACTGTCTATTCTGGTTCTCTTGACATCTAGAACTGCCAGGGCGATGGCTACGTGTTCGGCCGTCTCCGGGTCCGTTGTATATACAGGCGCGAAACTCGCGGCGTTTCCTCTACCATCCAGGCAGACCGCGGTGAACGCTCGCCTGCTGGGTTCGAACGCTGCATCGACGAAAGTGCTTTCTTCTAAAAAATTATGTGGTTTTACGTGCCAAAACCACTTTCTGATTATGAGGCATGCCGTAGTGGAGGACTCCGGAAAATATGACCACCTGGGGTTCTTTAACGTGCACCTAAATCTAAGTACACGGGTGTTTTCGCGTTTCACCCCCATCGAAATGCGGCCGCCGTGGCCGAGATTCGATCCCGCGACCTCGTGCTCAACAGCCCAACACCATAGCCACTGAGCAACCACGGCGGGTAAAGTGCTTTCTTCTATTCGTTCCCTGGCTTTCTCGTGTGTACGGGTGTCAATATTCAACATACTTCTGCAAAGCGAGCAGATATGTCGGTCATATCACGGATATTCTTTAGAACTTTATAATGGTTATGATATGAACATCTGCAGACTTGAATGACCTCTGTGTAGATTTTAGTATCACAGGAAGATTGTGCTTGCAATAATTTGTTCCCGCTAAAGTTTTCCCAGGTGTGGTAAATGTCTTTGTAATGCCGAATATATAATTATCAATAATCTTGGTAAATATTTTACGCACAGAGAGACCTAGGGATCCTACACGCTCTCTTTTCATGAACCCCTTCTGACAGATTAAATGAACCTTGCAAACTTAGGGTAACACCGAACTATTTCCAAATTGAACTCCATACTATTTATAATTTCTTGTATGATGTGCAAAGAAAATGAAATTCAAGTGAATAAAAAACGTCGCGTGCATTGCTGCTGTCCTCAAGTAATAGAAAAGTACCAGTATTTCTAGAAATCTGTGCTTTCTTTATTTAGGCCTCATTTATTATTCACTTAAATATTCGGGACAATCTGTCATTGAAATCATTGCGGTATTCGGTATATATATATATATATTGTGACGCAGCAGTTATCACGGCGTTTATTCCGCGTCAAAAGATTAGGCGAACCGACCACGCCCACAGCACGGAGCACACACGAGAGCCAGCCCCACAAGCGATGATCAAGAAGAACCCCATATGAACATCATATGATGATGATCATGTACAGATGACAAAGAATAGCTTATAAATTCCCACAATATATATATATATATCCTTTCTCTGAAATCCGCGCACCACAGGGATGCGCTTCGGTGAGGCCTGTACAAAACCGCAGTAGCACCGAGCTGATTCTTCGCACATCGTTGGGTTTTCCATCATGCAAATGACGCCTACACGACGAAGCTGTGCGTGTGCACCCACTGCCAGCACGTCCGCAGTGCCCTATACGCCCGGCGAGACCGCGCTTCTAACGGGAGCGTGCCTTCAGGGTGCTGGCTATAGTGGGGCGCAGTTTCATCGCATCTTTAGGGCGGTTCTCTTGGGCTGTGTATCGCAGAGTCGGCGTGCAGCGGCGTCGTTATACAACGCGGCCGGCACGAGTTGACAGCCCGAATTATCGCTTTCCACACGCGCCCCTCTTCGAGTTTTGCGCGGTTCTCGTCGCTTTACTTGCGCGCAGAGTGGAGTGGAATGAAAGCACCGTTCGCGCGTCGTCAACGCGTGCTCGAGAGTTGGAGTGCTGCGCGTCTAGAGCACCGTTTATGGAGACGCATTTGTGGCCTGGTGTCGGCGTGCAGCATCCTCTTACCGAAATTATTGCACCGGACCGCGGGCTCTTCCTCCGACCGCCATGACTGGAGGCGATGCGCTTCAACGCTGCTGAATCTGCAAATGTTACTAAACAAGAAGGCCCGAAAACACGCGTTTTTATCTCGGTCCGTGCAAATGGAACTCCTCGTGCGTTGGGCGGCGTTGACCGGCGCATTAGTCTCCCTAAATTGCTCTGTCCTTCATCAAATGCGCTTTTCAATATTTAATGTGGTTGCATGTAGGTCATGAAACTGAAACTTTCCTCATGCAGCAACTTGCGGTGGTTAGAGCTTTATTAATTTGTATGCTCGTCCGTCTATTGACTGGTTTATCTTCTTAATGTTGGTGTAATTGGTGCAGCGTTATCTTTAGTATGGTCGGGATTTACAGACAGAATGAGATTAGTTTTGGGGTTTTCGAATCTGAGACATTGTACACCCGCAACGTCTGTGGTTGCTGCGGCGTTCGAGATCGAGTGGAAAAGTGTGCCAAAGGCGTGGCCTTTTGGATGAAAAGGTCTACATGTCACCTCTTCGTGAGGATAATCATACTGACGAAGACGGGCAGGAGAAATGTTACTCGCTGCAGACGAACCTAGCCTTGCAAAAGTTGACAGTTATTCCCGAGGGCCATTTATCAAGCGCGGTAGGGTTTGAAACCCTTCACAATAGACGTAGTACCACAAGACATCTGTATACAGGACATCTGGTAAAACAAGAAAAGACTTCTAACAAGGTCGGATTTAAACCGGGGCGAAACACACTGTGCGCTATCGAATCTCCGTAGCTCTGCTATTTCACACACGCGGTTTGCTATTCCCGCTACAGCTCAGCGTATCGCAGGTGAATTGAGCAGAAGCTGGAACGCGTCTCTCCCGTGGCACATCAGTTCTGCGAAAGCTGGCAAGCTGGAGGAAAGGTTATGAAAAGGAAAAATCACATTCCCCTGTTCTGTCGAACGAAGCTACAAAGGAAACCGAAACGAGTTTCTCAGAAAGAAAGTCTCGCAGTTGAAGAAAAATTCGTCCTGATCTGAGTTTCCTTCGTTCATGCTACAAGACAGGTGAATGTCATTCTTCTCTTTCATAAACCTCTCTCCTGAATGGCAACTTATTTTATGGAAACAAAACACCAGTTGCAGTTGTGCGAGCAACCATTCTCTTTCATCTCCCTCTCATTTTTTGTGCGTGATTTTTTTCTTTATCTATCTGCGTCCCCTTACCCCTTCCCCAGTGCAAGGTAGCAGGCTAGATATCTATCTTTACCTCCCTGCCGTTCGCATCTCATTTATCTCTCTCTCTCTCTCCCTCTTGGCGCTTCAGTAAATATATTTACAATGGACGGAACTTGAAAGAAACGGCGCTAAAAGAACAGGACGCCGACGAAGAGAGACAAACGCCATTATGTTTTAAAGCTCTGTTTCCTTCAAGTTCTGTAACGTATCAACCAGCTCAAATTAACATGCTACTAACAATTTACGTTCGTCAGCCTACTTCCAGATGGAAATGCTATTTTTATGTTCGTCGGGAATTTTCCCATGTCGTACAGGACGCCGTAGAATTGTGCTCGCATGCGCTAAATGTGATGATTATCGCAATGCAATATCTATAAAAATGAAAAAAAAATATCAGCGTTACATCTTATGTGCCTAGTGACGAAGGGTGATCGCTGAGCCATCGCCGCTGCGTGGCAGTGGTAAAATTTACAAGGCTATCACACCAGCATAAGCTAGCACACCAGCATAAGCTAGCACACCAGCATAATCTGGCACACCATCATGAGCTACCACACCAGCATAAGCTAGCACACCAGCATGAGATAGCACACCAGCATAACATAGCACACCAGCATAAGATAGTAAATAAGCAAAAGCTAGCACACGAGTGTATCATGCATTCTCGTAGTACTCCTGACTAACCCACTCAGCTAGGGTCAGAAGGATCGCGAGCGGGGCCATTTGGTACATCTTGAGAAACTAACATGACGTCGTGGATGGTGGCGCATGACCGTTCTTAGTTGGTGGAGCGATTTGTCTGGTTAATTCCGATAACGAACGAGACTCTATCCTATTAAATAGGTGCGGGGTTCCCAGCACCTTACAAGCTTCTTAGAGGGACAAGCAGCTCCTAGCCGCACGAAACAGATCAATAACAGGTATGTGATGCCCTTAGATGTCCGGGGCCGCACGCGCGCTACGCTGAAGGAAGCAGCGTGTTTTTATCCCTGTCTGAAAAGACTGGGTAACCCGTGGAACTCCTTTCGTTATTCGGATACGGGCTTGCAATTGTTCCCCTTGAAGTTCCCAGTAAGCGCAAGTCATAAGCTCGCGTTGATTACGTCCCTGCCCTTTGCACACACCGCCCGTCGCTACTACCGACTAATGCGACGTTTATGCACCATACAGGTTACAAAGTTGATGGCATGCAAATTTTATGCTTATGCACTATAATGTTGACAAGCTACGCTGAAATGCAACCGCCAGTTAAGGTGGAGGCGCACCAGTGCTGCTAACTCTAAGGAAATGTTCCTAGATCTAGGGATAATATTCATTGTATAGATAAATGGATTAAATTGTCCAAATCTAGGGGAATATTGCGCCAGGACTTTGACACAGTGAAAGTGCTGACATGGCAGCGTGTTGTGATTTCAGTCACTTGCAAATTATCTTATCATTAGAATGCGAACTATGACTTTGATCGTACAGCAGTGCTGTGAACTCACCTAGCCCAGTTAAAGACAGTATGGAAGCCATGGACCCCCTAACGAAGTACTGCTGCTACTGCGATTATGTCGTTCGCACCTCTAATTGGGCTGTCGATACCTGTGCGCTCTGAATGAAATATTTATCTGTAACCAGCGAAGTGAACATGTGTCACAACACCAAACAAAGCAACATGGGCTAATCTGGGTATAAGCGGTCACATATTCCTAGCGCCGAGCACGACAATGCTATCGTGGCACTAGACATTCGACTACGCACGTGTGTATTAAAATTGATCGGGAACCGCCTATAGGCTCAGCAACCTTGTTCCAAGCCCCCTCGGTCATGTGCTTAGAATAATTTTGCTTTGGAGAAAACGTACAAATTAGCAGAGTATCGTCGTGCTTCCCTGTAAATTACGCGCATGCCTGTAATTGTAGTGGCACTACGTCATGCAGGCCAGTGCCAGGTGGACGCTACACGGCGATACAACAATGTTCATATATTTTACACTGGTTATGTGTATTGGTGCACTCTTTTGACGACGTTAAACTCTGTAAGGGAGGTCTGGCGCCCATTGTCCTTACAGAAAATAAGGTTCCGTGCAATTTTGACACTTTGTGCTAAGTGCAAAAAGAATTAGGGCAACAACTAAATATAAACATTTCGAGATCTTCTTGTGTCAACATGGCCTTAAGGTGAAGGCATTCTTATTGGCCTAACAACTTACGCAGCTTGAATGCAGTGACTTCGCTATTTGAATATTTTTAACACGAGCTTAGAAATAAGCGTAAGATATTGATACATGCATACTGCGTGTTTCTTGTGGCCATACACGCGGGCGCCCCGACGAAGACGACGAACGCTCGCTGGCTCTCGATCTGTTGGCTGAACTGGCCAGCGCTGCAGCTACGCCTTGTGAATATACTTTGTAAATAGTCTCCAGTCTCAATCCTTCGTTCGCGTAACATTTTGGTGGAGGGCGCCGTTCCCCGTCCACGCCACGGAACTCCGCAGCGGCCGTACCGTCCTGCTTTCCGCCATGGCTCCCGGTGACGACACCTCGTCTATTCCTAATCCTGCGACCTCGGCAACAATGTACGTTAGCGCTACCAATCTCCGCGATCCTGGCATATTTTCCGGCTAAGATAATGTCGACGTTCAGGACTGGCTCACTCTCTATGAGCGTGTTAGCCAAAACAGCCGCTGGGACCCTACCATTATGCTAGCGAATGTCCTATTCTACTTGGACGGAACTTCTCGTGTCTCGTTCCGGACACACGAGGGATATCTAGCTGGGATACTTTCAAGGAGAAGCTCACCAACCTCTTTGGAAATCCCACCGGTCGGCAGCTGGCTGCTAGAAATGAGCCTGCTTCCCGAGTGCAGTCTTCTACTGAATCGTATGTGTCATACATACAAGACGTGCTCGCTATTTTCCCGAAAGTCGACGACAACATGGCTGAGGTTGGCCAATTCTGGGCGCACAACTGTCTGAATGAGAGAGATCGCTGGGCCTGGTTGGTCAATGGTGGGGTCAAGGGGGCGTGGATGGAAAGGCGCAGGACTTGTAGCCTCAAGCTCGCGGCGAACAATACGGGTGACGCGCTCATTTAAGGTTGGCGAAGCGGTAAGGTCGATGAAAGACGACGTCGCAGCCGTGTTAGGGAGCCGGGAGAACTGTGGAATGAAGCGGCGGCTTTTGGCGAGCTCAAAGCGGTGGCATTACTTGACAATGACGTTGATGGTGGACACATTGTTGAAGATGAACAAGTTGTACGCGTCGTCCGCGATCCCCTTAAGTACGTGCCCGACTTCTTCCTGCTGCCTTCTCCGTCTCCCGACCTGACTCCCGACCGGTGCCGACACCTACGCCACACAGCGATCGGTATTCCCCTCCCATATACCGCAACCCTACCGAGTGGAGAACTCAGGACGACAAGCCCATTTGCTTCCATTGCCTCCGCATTGGCCACGTTGCTCGCCACTGCCGCACCTTCTGGACGTCGCCGTATTCGAGCTTCTTTTCCCCGTCTCCTCGCCCATATGCCAACCCGTGCCATTACTCGCCTCACCGTATGCCTCCTACCGCAGGCGCATCCTTCCATGGCAGTTTTCGTGCTCGCTCGACGTCACTTCAGCGCCGTCAGTCCCCGGTGCCCCAGCAACGTTCGAACGTATGATGGAGTCTTTACTTCAAGGGTTCAAATGGTCAACATGCCTCTGCTACCTAGACGACGTTCTCGTAGTTTCACCTACATTTGAGACAAACCTCGCTTATCAGATGTTCTTCAAGTCTTCTGCGAGGCTGGGCTGCAACTAAATTAATCTAAGTGTCACTTCCGTCGTCGGCAGATTACAGTGCTGGGCCACCTCGTCGACGCTTCCGGTATTCAACCAGACCTGGAGAAAATTCATGCTGTAACGTCTTTTCCTTTACCTCAGTCTGTCATAGACGTCCGAAGTTTTGCAGGATTCTGCTCCTACTTCCGGCGCCTCGTTAAAGACTTCGCAGCGATTGCCTGACAGCTTACTGATCTTCTGAAGAAAGGCGCGCCGTTTACGTGAGGCACCGCTCAAAGTGCCGCGTTTGCCCAGCTCACCAACATTCTCACTACGCCACCTATACTGGCCGACTTTGACCCGTCCTCTCCTATAGAGGTACGTACCGGTGCCAGTGGTCACGGTATTGGAGTCGTTATAGCCCAGTGCCAACAGGGTCAAGATTGTGTCATCGCCTACGCTAGCCGCCTCCTCACAGCAGCGGAGCACAACTATTCGATTACAGATCGTGAATGCCTGACTCTCGTCTGGGCGGTTTCCAAATTCCACCCGTACTTGTTTGGCATGCACTTCTCTGTAATCACGGACCACCAGGCGCTCTGCTGGCTTTCCTCACTCAAGGATCCTACCGGCCGGCTTGGTCACTGGGCTCTGCGGCTGCAAGAATATTCCTATGCAGTAGTGTACAAGTCGGGCCGATTACATCAAGACGCAGACTGTTTTTTCACGCTATCCAGGGGACGAACCACCCGCCGACTCTGACCCCGATCCCGACGCTTGCGCTTTCTCCGTTTCTCAGCTGCTACACGTTGCCGACGAGCAACGCCGTGATACCGCCTTGCACGCCATCATTGATGGCTTGCAATCTTCGTCTTGTGATTCGTCCCTTCACCTGTTTGTTCTTCGGGATGGTGTATTATATCGCCACAATGTACGCCCCGACGGTACTGCCCTACTCCTCGTCATTCCTAAGCATCTCCGGTCAGCTGTTCTCCAAGAACTTCAGCATTTACCAACGGCAGGTCCCCTTGGCGTCTCCCGCACCTACGACCGGATTCGCCGACGCTTCTTTTGGCCAGGCCTTGCCCACTCCATCCGGAAATACGCGGCGGCGTGTGAGAAATGCCAGCGCCGGAAAACACAATCGACGCTCCCTGCCGGGTGCCTTCAACCGCTCAACATTCCTTCGGAGCCGTTCCTTCGCGTTGGCTTGGACCTACTTGGCCCTTTCTCTCTATACACGTCTGGCAACAAGTTGGTCGCTGTGGCGACAGATTACACCACCCACTATGCCATCACCAGAGCACTTCCAACAAGCTGCGCCACAGATGTCGCCGATTTTCTTTTACGCGACGTGATTCTGCAGCAAAGCGCTCCACACCAATTGTTCACTTACCATGGTCGGACATTTCTTTCTAAAGTCATCGCCGACATCCTGCAGTCCTGCTCAGCCAAGCACAAGCTGACTACGTCTTACCATCCACAGACTAATGGTCTCACGGAGCGTCTGAATCATACCCTAACAGACATACTTGCAAAGTATGTCTCACCTGACCATACTGATTGGGACCTTGCCCTACCCTATGTCACCTTTAAGTATACAACGCTGCCGGTTATTACCCGTTCTTTCTGTTGTTCGGCCGAGAACCTACATAGCCGCTAGACGCATACCTCCCATGCAACTCAGCAGAGACCAACGAGTATGCACTAGACGCCATCACCAGGGCCGCCTAAGCACGCGAAATTGCCCGCGCTCGCCTCCTGACAGCGCAAGAGAAGCAATGACGTTTGTACGATCGCCAACACAGAGACGTCCACTTTTCGCCTGGATCTCTTGTACTCCTGTGGTCCCCGACTCATCACGTTGACCTGTCGGAAAAACTCTTGTCTCGGTACACAGGCCCATGTCAAGTGCTGCGTGCCGTGACTCCAGTTACGCACGAAATTGCCCCACTCAGTACCAGTGCCGCATCTGCCCGGAAAAACACTGACGTTGTGCATGTCGCACGCCTCAAACCATATTACACTCCTGTTATCACCGATATTTATATGCACCCGGATGGTGCTTGCACCGCCGGGGATAATGATACATGCATATTGCGTGTTTCTTGTGGCCGATACACGCGGGTGCCCCGACGAAGTCGCCGAACGCTCGCTGGCTCTCGAGCTGTCGGCTGAACTGGCCAGCGCGGCAGCTACGCCTTGTAAATATACTTTGTAAATAGTCTCCAGTCACAATCCTTCGTTCGCGTAACAATATAACATTTGTAGTCTATTTGTGTAATACAAACAGAAACACATCTGCAAAAATAGTGCTGGCGAACTGATTAACATCCACATTTTCAGAAGCATCTACAGAAATCTGAGAGAAATTCTTAACCGAGTTAGGGGAAAACTGGCTTCGCAGGTTGGCAGCACTGATGCACACTGTGAGTCGCTGGGGGTGTTTTATTTTCGTCGGGCAAGAATGTTGCGGAGAGGTGAATGAAGGGAGAAGAACACCACATATACCTAATATACCACTTATGTTACTGTACACATATGGAAGTATCTTTAAAGGTTCTGTACACCTTGTGCCACAGTGGCCTATAAATATAATGGAGAATTAGGAATCGGCACATACGAAGTGGCACATACGAGGAAGCCCAAGAATGGGGGCAGATCAACTATAAAATATTCTATAGAAATCGTTGAATATCATGCGCTATTTCATTAGAATGTCTGTGCGCATTAGAGATCCCTATGAGGCGACATTATGTGTACATGTTTTTCGTCGTTATTGTGTGATTACACAACAGACGGACGCGCACTGGCCCTGCCTTGGAGATCAACATGAAGCGCTTATAAGAGCCTGTGAGCATGCAAACTTGCATATGAAACGAAACCGTGGTGGGCTACGGAAAGAAAGTTTGCCTTTAATAAAGTATTTCAGTGCGCAGCTATTAATGTCCACAGAGCTCGAGAATCCAAACGAATACGATCTGAAAGCAAAATGAAGTCGCGGAACATCTGTATTCTATTTAACTGGTCAAGTCAGCCAACCACAACACAATGCATTTTGCCGTGGGAGAATGGTAGGAACCTTTACTTATGTCTTTACGCGTCCTGATTATACCCCCAAGTGGACACCGTGGGCTCGGACAATGGTGAGTTAAGTTAGGACCGGTTGATCGAGCTAGTAATAGGGGCTCTCGCCTGCACCGATAAGGAAGGGTGAAGTCCAGTGGTTCCTCATGAAAGGCGGATAATGAGATCCTGCGCGCGCTGGTCACGGCGTGGCGGTAATGGGTGGTCTCTTGGTGGGTTTACCGCAACGTGGATAGCTAGTTGCAGCTGACTTCGTTGTAATGGGACTTCTTACACCAGCGACACACCTATTGAGCCGCAATACGTCAGGCACGCTACCTCTGCCCACTCATTATTGGCTTCATGGCATAGGGACCATCACTGTAGTGAGGCCCGCTTTTTGTTTTGTACTAGTGATAAGTTATAGTGTTGATGGTTTTATACTTACGATTAATAAAAGTCGTGCACCTTGGTTCCCTTCCTGCTCTTTCATATATATATATATACATATATATATATGTATAGTATATAAACCCGCCGTGGTTGCACAGTGGCTATGGTGTTGGGCGGCTGAGCACGAGGTCGCGGGATCGAATCCCGGCCCCGGCGGCCGAATTTCGATGGGGGTGAAATGCAAAAACACCCATGTACTTAGATTTAGGTGCACGTTAAAGAACCCCAGGTGGTCGAAATTTCCGGAGGCCTCCACTACGGCGTGCCTCACAATCAGAAAGTGGTTTTGGCACGTTAAACCCCATAATTTAAATTTAATTTATATATATATATATATATATATATATATATATATATATATATATATATATATATATTCCAATAGCGGACAGGCTGCCATTGGCATCTGAACCTTGCAACGTTACACGCTAGAACGTTATCTAGTGAGGCAAGTCTGGCAATGCTATTGGAGGAATTAGAGGGCAGTGAATGGGATATAATAGGGCTCAGTGAAGTTAGGAGGACAAAAGAAGCATACACAGTGCTAAAAAGTGGGCACGTCCTGTGCCACCGGGTCTTAGTGGAGAGACGAGAACTTGGAGTCGGATTCCTGATTAATAAGAATATAGCTTGTAACATACAGGAATTCTATAGCATTAACGAGAGAGTAGCAGGTCTTGTTGTGAAACTTAATAAGAGGTACAAATTGAAGGTCGTACAGGACTACGCCCCTACAACCAGTCATGATGACCAGGAAGTCGCAAGCTTCTATGAAGACGTGGAATTGGCGATGAGTAAAGTCAAAGCAAAATACACTATACTGATGGGCGACTTCAATGCCAAGGTAGGCAAGAACCAGGCTGGAGACAAGTCAGTGGGGGAATATGGCATATGCACTAGGAATAGCAGGGGAGAGCTATTAGTTGACTTTGCAGAACAGAATAATATGCGGATAATGAATACCTTCTTCCGCAAGCGGGATAGCCGAAAGTGGACGTGGAGTAGCCCGAATGGCGAGGCTAGAAATGAAATAGGCTTTATACTCTGCGCTAACCATGGCATCATACAAGATGTGGACGTGCTCGGCAAGGTGCGCTGCAGTGACCATAGGGTGGTAAGAACTCGAATTAGCCTAAACCTGAGGAGGGAACGGAAGAAACTGGTACATAGGAAGCCGATCAATGAGTTAGCGGTAAGAGGGAAAATAGAGGAATTCCGGATCAAGCTACAGAACAGGTATTCGGCTTTAACTCAGGAAGAGGACCTTAGTGTTGAAGCAATGAACGACAATGTTATGGCCATCATTAAGGAGTGCGCAACAGAAGTCGGTGGTAACTCCGCTAGACAGGATACCAGTAAGCTATCGCAGGCGACGAAAGATCTGATCAAGAAACGCCGGTGTATGAAAGCTTCTAACCCTACTGTTAGAATAGAACTGGCAGAACTTTCCAAGTTTATCAACAAGCGTAAGACAGCTGACACAAGGAAGTATAACATGGAAAGAATTGAACATGCTCTCAGGAAGTGAGGAAGCCTAAAAGCAGTGAAGAAAAAACTAGGAATTGACAAGAATCAGATGTATGCGTTAAGAGGCAAAGTTAGCAATATCATTACTAATATGGATGAGATAGTTCAAGGGCTGAGGAGTACTATAGAGACTTTTACAGTAGCAGTGGCACCCATGACGATAATAGAAAAGAGAATAGTTTAGAGGAATTCGAAATCCCACAAGTAACGCCGGAAGGAGTAAAGAAAGCCTTGGAAGATATGCAAAGGGGGAAGGCACCTGTGGAGGATCAGGTAACAGCAGATCTGTTGAAGTATGGTGGGCAGATTGTTCTAGAAAAACTGGCCACCCTGCATACGCAATGCCTCATGACCTCGAGTGTACGAGGATCTTGGAAGAACGCTGACATAATCCTAATCCATAAGAAAGGGGACGCCAGACTTGAACAATTATAGACCGATCAGCTTACTGTCCACTGCCTACAAACTATTTACTAAGGTAGTCGTAAATAGAATCAGGAACACCTTAGACGTCTGTCAAGCAAAAGACCAGGCAGCATTCCGTAAAGGCTACTTAACAATAGACTATATTCACACTATCAATCAGGTGATGGAGAAATGTGCGGAATATAACCAACCCTTATGTATAGCTTTCATCGATTACGAGAAAGCCTTTGATACAGTCGAAACCTCAGCAGTCATGGATGCATTGCGGAATCAAGGTGCAGACGAGCCGTGTATAAAAATACTGAAAGATATCTATAGCGGCTCCACAGCCACCGTAGTCCTCCATAAAGAAAGCAACAAAATCCCAATAAATATAGGCGTCAGGCAGGGAGATACGATCTCTCCAATGCTATTCACAGCGTGTTTACAGGAGGTATTCAGAGACCTGGAATGGGAAGAATTGGGGATAAGAGCTAATGGACAATACCTTAGCAACTTGCGATTCGCTGATGAGATTGCCTTGCTTAGTAACTCAGGGGACCAGTTGCAATGCATGCTCACTGACCTGGAGAGACAAAGCAGATAGAGTGGATCTAAAAATTAATCTACAGAAAGCTAAAGTAATGTTTAACAGTCTCGGAAGAGAACAGCAGTTTACGATAGGTAGCGAGGCACTGGAAGTGCTAAGGGAATACATCTACTTAGGGCAGGTAGTGACCGCGGATCCGGATCATGAGACATAAATAATCAGAAGAATAAGAATGGGCTGGGGTGCGTTTGGCAGGCATTCTCTGATCATGAACAGCAGGTTGCCATTATCCCTCAAGAGAAAAGTGTATAATAGCTGTGTCTTACCAGTACTCACATATGGGGCAGAAACCTGGAGGCTTACGAAAAGGGTTCTACTTAAATTGAGGACGACACAACGAGCTATGGAAAGAAGAATGATGGGTCTAACGTTAAGGGATAAGAAAAGAGCAGATTGTGTGAGGGAACAAACGCGAGTTAATGACATCTTAGTTGAAATCAAGAAAAAGAACTGGGCATGGGCAGGACATGTAATGAGGAGGGAAGATAACCGATGGTCATTAAGGGTTGCGGACTGGATTCCAAGGGAAGGGAAGCGTAGCAGGGGGCGGCAGAAAGTTAGGTGGGCGGATGAGATTAAGAAGTTTGCAGGGACGACATGGCCACAACAATTTGTACATGACCGTGGTAGTTAGAGAAGTATGGGAGAGGTTTTTGTGCCCTGCAGTGAGCGTAACCAAGCTGACCATATATATATATATATATATATATATATATATATAGACAGCCACTGACTATGGCGACCACAGTCAGTACCACCGTCCATCGTCCGTTCCACTTCGCTCCTAGATGAGGCAGGACGTGTGTCGACTGAGCTGCTGAACAATATTTTGCAATTATTTTTAAGGCGAAAGCCTTTCTAGGCTCATGGTGAAGTTTGTGTCAGCGGACCTGACCGCCGGAGTGTCCGCCGAAACGTCGTCATGCCATATGAAGACAGATTGAAGACAGATTAAAGAACGAAAAATGATTGATAGAGAGAGTTACTTACTAAAAACGTTATAATAGAGATTGGTAAAAGTTAATAATGACTAATAATGACTAATAATGACTATTAATGACTTGTAATGACTACTAATGACTACGAAATGACCAATATGTCTAACGACGGCTTGTAATGACCAGTAATTACTAACAATGACTAAAATGACTTGTAATGACTACTGGTGACTAAGATATGACCAACATGTCTAACGACGGCTTGTAATGACCACAATTGATTAAAAATGACTAAACATGTTTAGTAGTGAGCAGTAATGACTAAAGGAAAGAAGAAAGAGAAGAGGCAAAGAGAAAGAGGCGAATGATAAGAGGGGAAAGAGTAGGCTTTCGCCGTTCACCTCTTAGGAGAGATCTTAGGAGACCCTGTAATTTTTAATGTCGTGAACGCCCTTTAAATCATGGATCCGGGTTCTCAAAGAGATGCGAATAACTCACATTTGCCCCTATCTCGCCAGTAAATTTTTTTTTCTGCTTAAGCACGTTGGCGACAAATCCATACTGTCAATATTTTTTTATGACACCTCATATTATCGTCCTATGATGAATGGACAATTTATTGTTTGTGGACATGTCGACGATGCAACAGTTGCGAATACTGCCAGTTTTATCTAAATAAACCTATCAAGCTGCGCAACAGATGGTCCAGCGACGAAACATGGTTTGCCGGCCTGTGCATATAAGGAATTGTTCTACAATATCGTGCGCATCCTAAACGTTAGTATCTAAACATAGCGGGGCTGGTGTTCCATACTTGTTTTGGTATTGCATTATTTTCCAGAATGGAGCGATGACTTTTCCAGTAAGCCATCGTCCACTTTGGTCTCAATTCACAATTCGGAACATAAATCTGCCACTATAGAGAGAGAGAGAGAGAGAGAGAGAGAGGAAGGGGAAAGGAAGCGATGTAAACCAGATTGTAGAATACAGTTTGCTGCGCTACATTGTAAAATGCACCAATACAAACAGACATCAAAATGCAGCCTCATTTATCACTCACTGCTCTAACCATGTGGTCACTAACATTTCTTAAGAAGTGATGTTCGTATTTCGCTGCAGATTGAACACGATTCAAATATGTTGTTTTTAGTAAAGGAACACTTGTCCTGTCTTCCTAAATTACTTGCTAATTCCGTTTACGCGGTGTATTTCGGGCACTTAGTAAGGACATAGTAGGTGTCCTCTATTTCACGGTTGCCGCAGCACCAAGGAAAAGAGCGGCGTATCTTCCACAGCAACGATGTCCATATTTCACTTCGAGTCGAAATCAAGGGGTTAATATTACTGTGTCGCGAGAGATATGCGTGTAGGCCGATTTCAGATAACAGTGAATATTTTGCTGTATTACCGCCGTACAACTTCTACCCAGTATGGCGGGAAGATCTTGGAATATCGTAGATATAGATTTAGGACAGGGTGATCACGCCATGGTTTCCTACGTTCAGGGCCTTTGTTGTGAGTTCATCGGCCTGCTCATCGGCGTAAAATCCGACGTGGCCAGGCAATCACTGTAAAACTACATTGTGATCGCATCGTTGCTGAAGCCACTGAAGGTGCGCTGGGGCACCTTTAATGGCTTCAGCAGCGCCGCGAACTATTTATGTGTTTTCAGCGCTGCCCGTGAATTCATGGTAGTTTGGAGCACTCATTTGCTATCCCAACAGAAGACCTATTGTCTTGCTTGTTTTTCCGTAGCTAACGTTCAGTGCTTCAATACCATCATTAGGTTCCGAGTCATCGAACATAATCGATGTGACATAATCGTGTGACCAAGCTCGGAGCAAAAAACAAAGTAGCTGAGAACTCCTTAAAATCAGGAGATATCAGTATAGACTTTTATATTGTTTTCATATTGTGTTTAGCGCATAAATTGCAAAGAAAAACTTCTGTAAGTTACATGCTCATAATTACCGATATACACCGCAGTATAACTTTCTACGGCACGTTTCTAAGACGACACCGCATTCACTAGAGGCGCTTTTGTACCGCCTTGAAGCATCGAACTCGTGGCTGAGTGGTAGCGTCTCTGCCTCACACTCCGGAGACCCTGGTTCGATTAGCACGCAGCTCATGTTGCAAGTTGTTTTTATTTATGAGTTGCCTGCGGGAATTTTTCGCTCACGGCCAACGCCGCGGACGCCGACACCGACGACACCGGCTTTTCTGCGACACGAGCTCCTTAACGCTGTCGCGTTAAAAGTTCTACGCATGCAAGATGCTCCACATATGGCCTTTCTCGTGCATGCCACCTATTATATTAAGGTTAAGGCTCCGTGACTGTAATTGTGTAACGCTGCAGCACTTGAGGGTGCAGCAGCAGCAGTAAAGCAGATGATGCGGAAACGTTGATGGTTGATGCACTTCTTAAGTACGGTCCAACTTATTGTACTGTTAGGAAGATTACTTGAATGCCTGTTAAGAATTTCTGGAGTTACGTGGCCATGGGTAAATGTGATAGTTGTGGAATGGCTTGTTGGGAGAAAGAGAAAGAGGAGGAGGAGGAAGGAAAGGTAGGGAGGTCAACCAGACGCACGTCCGGTTCACTACCCTACGTGGCGGGAAGCGGTTTAAGGGATGTAAAGAAATGAAAGAGAGGGGAGGGAAGAAGGTACTCTCCGTATGAACACGAGCGGTTGTCCATCACTTCGCGCCTACGATCGGTCACGGAGGCCAGTCGATTTCGTGAAATGTAGCAGTGCTCGCGTCGCCTTGTAAGCCTACAACGCGAGGAAATGCAGGCAGGTTAACCAAGGCCGCACCCGGTTGGCTACTCTACCCGTGGAAAAAGGGGGAAATATGAGAAGGAAAAAGGAAAGGAGGAGATGTAAGTCTTTGGGCACGAACCCTCCGAATAACGTTCACAATATAGTCAGAAACGCTCGTTTAGTTCGGAGGGCCTAGAAAAGTGATGTAGCAAAACGAAACAGAACATATTCAAAAGAAATTAATGGGACGGCAAGCTGAAAGCGGAAAGTGGCGGCAGCTTCAGGCACTCGTTTGTGCTTAAGCTTGAACCTAACGTAAAACCTGACAAGGACCGTGTGGTACGCCTTGTGTTGGAGACAGAATTGCAGCTCGAATGCTTTTCCCACTTCTCTCGCAATGACCCACACAAAACAGCGGCCCCTTTCTGTCCCTGATGGTTAAGGCAACGTCTCGCGCCACCTCGGCTACTAATCAACGTTTATGTGTGCCATCTAACATGTCCACTGTGTAGGTGTAGCAGTATGCACGATTCATCGCGCCACGAGACTGTTCACTTACGTTAGAAGTGGCTCCAGCGGGAATTACACAGTGACAGCCTCGGATACGACAAGTAAATGAAACGCGTCACGTTGCCATGGGGTGCCTAGGCTGTGACTTGGCTGCTTCTCCGACGTGAGTTTTATCAGTTGCGACATTTACCGGTCTCTTAAGCAGCGAAGGACAGAAAGGAAGCGTGAAGGCAACAGTAATGCGGCGAGCTTGAAGCTGACGAAGATGGACGTAAATGCTTTATGACACCGCTCATGGTTAATATCCTTGTTCTGCCATGGATTCGTTTTAAAGGGTATTATTCTTTGGTTTTCATTTATCTCTCAGCTTTTTTCACATCACACGGGATAGATTTTTCTCCTCCTCAATTTGGAATCACGTTCATAAGCTTGCTTTCAACGCAAAATAAGATTATATGTAGCAAAATAAAAGGGAAAAGACAGTTTTAAGTAAAGTGAGCGTTCTTTGTTCTGCACTGTAAAATATTTTACGCCCTTAAAACCGAATTAGGGTGTAAATCGGTCTATAACGCATACACTTACAACATTTTTGGTGTGAGGGTTTGAGCACGGGCCAGTTAGCCCTTAATTTGCTTTTATGGTTGTAAAATATTTTGCAATGTGACGGAGTTCATTTGCCTAATATGCAACGCTTGGAAGAACGCAGGTTAGCGTAACGGTTTTTCGATAAAGTAAGCTGGTAACAGAATGCTTCATGC
Organism: Dermacentor andersoni; assembly: GCF_023375885.2. Taxonomy (NCBI): domain Eukaryota; kingdom Metazoa; phylum Arthropoda; class Arachnida; order Ixodida; family Ixodidae; genus Dermacentor; species Dermacentor andersoni. The sequence continues at coordinate 24,596,696 of NC_092815.1, forward strand.
CTCGTTGAAAGTAGCCTGATAAAAGGTGCTGATTTAGGTGTTTTATGACATTTTATTTTGCCTTGCGGTAAGTTGAAATGTAGCTCGTATGACGTCCGATTATTTCACCTTGCAATAAAAGAAATCTGCACCTTAGAAAGATATGTGGCAGAAATAGCCGTGCGTAATTATATACACCCGCATCCATCCATAAATAAGATAAGTAAAAAAAATTCCATGATGACGAGACGCCTCTTCAGGCAACCGTTTTTTTCCGCTTTCTCTGCTTAATCTCTATACTGGAGCTCACCAGTTTTGTTATTTTCTACATTCTAACTTTTCTAAGTGTTGCTCTTGACTGCCCCTTTGCATATAGATTGAGGGGTGACCTTGATCGCTGCATTATAGCCTATGTGCGAGGACTCCTGCGTCTCTCTACACTCTATCTGATCGTCTACCCCCGTCCTTCCCACCCAATTCCTTTTCTTAAAAGCAATGCGCACATTGCTTACAACTTTATTGTATTTTCTATTGTGATTGCGAATTTGCTTAATTTGGTAACGGTAATATTTTTCATAGCAATTAACAATTCCAGTTCTTCCTGGAATAATTTTTGGGATAAATTGAAATATGAAAGATACGATCACGGTTGATCCGAATTTTGAGGTGATAATAATTTTGAGAAAGTCCTGAACAAAGTGCATTAAATATGCTTTCTGTTTCAGGATGACTTCAACAGACTTCCGGACAACGATGGATGATAGGAGTTTCTGGGCCAACCAGAGATCTTTCAAAGTAAGGATGACGACTGTGGTATACAGTTGTGAACTCTGTGTACAAAATTTTGTTCTTCCTGGATCATGGCACAGATATACGTACTTGAAAAGTGCCCATAGTGGCGTGCATGAATTATTTCAACTTAGGCGAAAGAAGGAAAGAGAAGTACGCCGCATTTCCAAGGGTTTTACTCGACGACCTTGAGGAAATAAAGGTTCATAAAAAAACACATTAGATTTCTTCAACCGAAAGTAATAACCAAACATAAACAAGAATGTCTTACTTTAGGTTTGGCGCTCTTATTCTTGTCAGTTGTGGATTAGATGAGTTTCGAATACTAAGGATACTGTTTCTGCCACCAGAAATTCAGATCGATTACATTGTGCAGTATTCATAAAGCCCGTGCGGACTTGCAGTCGAATTTTCCTTGTTTTAAATTTTTTCAATTGCATAGGACACACTTTTGCTAATATTTTTATATGGCATTTTTTGTACTTCCTGCCTTAATCGAACTTTCATTTGTCACTTTTGCACAAAGAAAGAATGAATTTGCGGAGACAACTGCAACTAACAGAAAATATCTTTGGTAAGGGAGAGAAGGCCCTATGGTCGGGCAAGTTCCTTGAAGGGTGAATTCAAAAGGAGCTTTCTTTGCGCCAGTTACAAAAAAAAAAAAAAGAACGAGCTATAACGCGGAATTCCTCTCGAACAACGGAGTATAGGCGGCTACTGCACCGGTACACTTATCAGCAGCACAGAATTATAGCCAGGCGCGGTGACTCGGTTAAGGACACACGGCCTGAGCTAGCATAGGAATCAGCTCAACCCCAAGAGGCCCAAAGCGTTAGTGAAGCATTCGCCCGAAAGGGAAAGCCAATTTGGGAAGGGTAAAGGCGCGCAGTGCAAAGAAAGTAGGCTCGACTGGCGATGGCGCAATTTCCGGGACAAAGCTGCGCAAAGCTCCCATTGTCATTCTCAATGGCAGCGGCCGCACTCACGCATGTTTTCCTGCACGCGCAACGCTTTGGCGAGAATGGACGAGACGCTACTATCAGCCTAACAGCCGAGTGACAAGAGCGGACCGCGTCTTTTTGCCACCCTCCCGTTTCGACGCCCTTCCATTGTAGAATTTCGCAGCGCAGTCGTTGGCGGCCTCTCTGGAGGCTTCCTATACACACGCCATTCGTCCCTCTCATCTCTGTGCCACGGTTCGCGTTACCCCATGGTGGCCGCATTAGGAAGAAGAAAGTTTAATGTGTTTGGTCCGGAGTGGGCACGAAGCGGCGCGTGGCTGTAGCAGGGCTGAAAGAGTGCACGGGGAAGGGCTGCGTTGGGGGCGGGCATTCGAGCGCGCATCTCTCGAGCTGGGCCGAGTTCAGCAATGAGACTGGTGGGACTAGAAACCTTTAGACTGCATTGTGAACACCCGTAAACACCTCTCGATGCTGCGTAGACACGAGATAAACAACGCCGAAAGGAACGATTTAAAGTGAAGAGCCTCGGCTAATTCGTGCTATCTGGAGTGTTTAACGAGTCATGCGATAGGCGGGCTTCGCGCTGCGCCAATTTCGGAGGTTTCGAGTAGCGTTTTTAAATCGCTGAACGCTGTAGTACATGGCGTTGGAGCATGCTCAGCGCAGTGATTGACTCGATGCTGCAGACTGATTGATTATCGAACTACTATGCGTTACACTCTAGACGTGAAATACAGTTAGCCACTGGGCCTGCACAGGCCACCACATACTCTTAGTAACGTCAGCGTTTGGGATAGTTGGTTTTGCATGATTCTGCAGGTTTGCTTCTGTGCTTGCTCTTGTCAGTTCTTCAGAGTATGTCCTGGTTCAACATAACGCTGTTCTATATATCTTTACCACTATGATCATTTCTTTTAATTCGGAAGTTTGCCCTTTAGAATACAATAAGTGTGTTTTAAATTACGTGTTTTTGTTTATCCATTTAGTCACCCACGATGGCGTAAATGTATAAGTGAAGTATCATGAAAGGGAGAGATTGTCATCCACCGGAATGCAGCATGAAACTAGAAAGGAAGCCTAAACGCGTTTCTTAGAAACAATGCTTCGCAGTTGATAAAAAATTCGTCTTGGTCTGGCATACACACTCGGGACCAACGTCTTTCCGGGGCGGTTGCTCTTCCATCTGAGCTAACCAGGAGGCTAGCAGATTCCACCGCGAGGACAATTAAATCGATAACTCCAAGCACTGGGACATTGAATATGGCAAATCAATTGTGTGGAATATCACAATATGAAGGAAATATTGTGAAAGGGAAACATTGTCATCTACACTAACGTAGCACGAAGCTACAGATGTAAACCATTCGGATTTCTGAGAAACAACGCTTGGTAATTCAAGAAAACGTCGTGCTCGTCCGGGATGAAAGCGTATAAATGCGCTTTCGTTTTATCCAGCCTTGTTGCGAGGTAAAAGTGTAGCCACAAACACAATCTTGTATATTGTGAAGCACAAGGTCGGTATAGGTTTACAGTTTCTGTATACGAATAAACATAAATTTTAAAGCTGTCGTAATGAGAAATTTTCAGTAAACGGAAATGAACAAGTCCCTATCATAACGGGATTACGCAACTTGGCAGTTACTATATTACTAGGATTGAGCGGTTGAGGGGAAGTGTCGCCCACTTCTGACTGTATCCCTGAAGCCTGTGAATGTGGTCCTTTGCGTCGGCTCCTGTGCGTTGGCCTAAAATTTATATAATAAACAATGTATGTGAAATGCATACTTAAGTGAGGATTGAAACAATTACGATTTATAATTAGCGTTGCATAGATGGTCTCTCAAAGAGCAAAAATGTGCGACAATTACGACATTCCCTAGTGCGAAATTTGAACGCAGCAGTATACGTGTTTTCATCTCGAGATATATTGAGGCAAAGAATTTCAGGCCCAAATCACCGCACCGACTGGTAGTGCGGTCAACGCCTTCGCAGAAGGAGGGGCAATACGGGAACGCTAGCTTAATGAGTGGCATCGGAGACAGCTGTGGAAGACGACGACGAACGCGTGCAGCGCACGGTTGCGCCGAGGCTTGACGATACTGAACCCAGAAACGGGCGCTTAAGAGCGGCGCTGTCAAGTGAACCTGAACTACGAAAGCAAAAACTTAAAAAAAATGCTCAGCAGTGCACATAAAATGAAAAGCGGAGGTAGAAGAAGACAGAACTGAGACTGAAACGGTGCTTGCACAACCATGAGACTCTGGTGCAGGAACCCTTCGTCTGCATGTCCTGCAGAAGGCACAATGACTAATGTATAAATGGTTAACGAGACCGCAACGAAACTGTCTGCAAAGCATTTCCGTTCAGCAAACTGCTGGCTTACGAAACGAAAGAAAAACGTGGAGGGCCCCGATGGAGCACGGCACGAAAGTTATTGGATTATTGCGAAACAATCGGAGTGTCTGCGACGTCTGTGGAAAACACTACAGTGAAAGGGTATGGGGTAATACTGTGGGCTTCACGAAAGCCCGCTTATCAGTTCTGCGGAGGCCTGCATCGCCCATTGACTAGCAAACTGCCGCGATCCCTGCACCGAGCATAAGTCCGCCAGATTGGCGTTAATGGTTCGACAGATCGAATTTCGCTGCGGCTCTCCTTTATTCGACACAATGAACAAAAATAGCGCAGAAACAAAAAAAAACGATTAGGTAGCGCTTGTGGCCGCTATTAACCTCAGACCCTTTGACATTTACGAAGCGAGGCCTATATGGGAGGAAAAGGACCCCGGAGAGTTGGTCGTGCAGCCAAAAACTACCAGCTGTCCCAGCAGCAGATTGCACTCCACGTGGTTTTGGGTTTCAGTTTCAGTTTCAATTTATTCAGACATCCATTGCCTTGGTTGAAAGGACTAAAGGCAGATGAGCTCTGCCTGACAAAGGTCCCTCCATATATACATTTGCTCTGAAGTAGTGAAACTAAAAAAAAGAGCAATACCTTTTTGCATTAGAGCATGACAAAAATAGTTCAAAACAGAAGTATGTTTATTAGGTATTAGGTACAGGTATGTTTTATTAGCCCCAGAATCACACATTGATGCAACAGCAATAACTCATAACAAGAGCAATGACATGGGGAAAAAAGAAGGAAAAGATGTAACGGGCAATATATTTAAAAAGTACAACATGATGCAAGCGCTATACTAAATATAACATTCCCGTTTGTAGCAATGTATACCTTCTAGAGAATATAGCAAATTACTAAGACTATAGGACAATAGAAAAATTATTTTAACTCAGAAACTTACATAAGGCATCGTACCAGAGAGTAAGTAAATTTTAACATTTTTCTTTAGACTGACTTTAGAACTACACTTTTCGATAAACTTTGCTCAATAAGTTCGTGCCTGTAACTATTGTTGGGGAGTAGGTTATGTTACGTAGAACAATGTTTGATTTCCGTAGATAGTTCTGAATAACGGTATTCTAAATCACTCGTGTCGGAGATAATAGGGAGCATTAGTAGGGTAGCAATGAGTCACATGACTTACCACGTCATTTCCAATTTCCTTGCGAATATATAAGGCGAATTTAAGCTTTTGAAGTTGGTTAACAGTAAGTATTTTAAGCTTGTCAAGAGATGGAGCGGGATGTTCAGTTAGTCGCAGATTTTCTATGCAGCGAACAGCTACCTTCTGTAGAATTAATTACCTTTAAAGTTTCGTTTTTGAAGTCGTACCCCAGATTAAGAGACAGTAATGGAGATGACAATGAACCAGTGAGTTGTATAATTGTTCGCTGCTTTTTCTAAATCTTCGTTGGTTTTCTATTTCCTTCATGTTCAGTGTACGAAAAACATAAGTGCAATAAAAAACATAATCGTACGCCTACGATGAGATTTTCATCTGGCGCACATTCTATGACAGTGCTGTTGTAAAATATTTTCTTTTTACTGGCTTGTTGAGAAATGCATGCCTGTCTTGTCACATTCTGGCATTCGTTATTTGTTCAAGCAAGCAGACGCAGATTCAAGAATTGTTGTCTTGAGATTATATTTTCAACCGGTCTTTCCAGCAAATTAATAGTAGAAGAGCCTACAGATAAGGCGCAATACAGCAGCGATATTCGATCGCCAAGCCGATCGCCTCTACGCCGGAGTGTATTCGCATATCTTGCGCCTACTTGAATATAGTGCAACAGGACAATGACGATGCACACAGTTGACACGCGGCACCTCCGTGTAGCATTTGTATGTCCCCATACGTCGCTCACGCTTTGTTGCGATGTTTCTAGTCCGTTCCCTTCGGTTCAATGTGCGACTTTGGAAGTACGTACAGCGAGAGCTGATGAGGGAACAAGACAGGACAGAGCGCTGTCTTGCTTCTTATTCCGTTTTCGTCTGCTTGCGCTGTCTCCGTCTGCTCACGCGTCTGCCCGCGCGTACTTGCAATGCATCGTTTCATAATGAGTGTTAACTGTAAATTCAAAACAAATAATAATAATTAACTCTAAAGCAATCAGCCCCCGCCCCACTTCATCCCACTCGCCACCCCCCCCTTTTTTTGTTTTAAATGGAAAAGATTGCCGTGTATCAATATTTGTCATGCCCGCGTAAAATAAGAAGTGCTGGAATCTCTTGGATGTTCCACGTCATCTTCATAGAAGGCTGCTTTCCAGCCAGACAATATATTGTGTGGGAAGACGAGGACAGGGATATTCGTCGAGGCACGCACGCACACCTCCCCCAGACACGTAATGCTTGTCCATTCATCCGCAGGACAGACTGCGCGCGCCTTTGCAGCAATAGTCCGGTAGGAATACTTTTCTTTCAGTGCGCCAGAAACCAAGGACAAAAGGCAGACGATAGTCTTGTAAAAGGGAACAGAAAATAGTAAAGTCAGGCTCACGAAAGGAGAGATATAAAAAAATGAAGAAAACAGACTTGGTAAAAAAAGAACCAAATATGCCCGAAACTGATGGAGCGCATTTGGAGAAAGGAAAGGGTCGGTTCATACTGGTAGGGACGACCCCGGAGTACTCCGCCCCAAATCGTATTTGCCTCGGCTCTCTCGAGGCAAATATTGGTGTTGCGGGAAGATCGCAGTACCGGCAAGCCGGCAGTCATGCCTGCCACTAGGGCATCCTCTTTTCCTCCTCCAGCCTTCCGCCTGCTATCAACGGAACTGACATCGCGCTTTTGTCGACCTTTTTCTCCGGCGCAACCACCGGGGCTCTCCGTGCACCAAGGAATGGGCCACCGCCACGTAGAGTTGCGGTGAGGCCATACCTATGGTGGTGAGTGCTTTCCGGATGCCTCGTGCCGCTGAACTTTGGCTCTTATACCGCAGTATACAGAGTGTCTCTCGCAACTTGAACTAAGCACTTAAACAAAAGAAAGTGTTGAGCCGCAGCTGAATGAAACGAGCGGCCTATGGTTCGCCGTCATGTGGCACTCCTTGGGTAGTTTTTATATTCCTCTTAATTAGCTAATAAACTAAGATGAATTACGCGAAAATTTTCATGCCCACTTTAGGGTCAAGTGCGTTTAGTTGCGTTGTAGAAGGGATTCAGAAACGACCGATACATTTTTTTGTGGCGACGTACATGCTGCATGGCGATTGTTTTCGGGGTTAAGGAAAGCCCGCGAAATATGAAATAAAACCACGTGACTGCGCTCATAAGCTATCGTATTGCCGCGCTCTCAACCGCGCTTCCTGCGAAAGAGCTGTGGGCGCGGACCATGGCGAAGTGTGCGGCTGTGGCTCTAGGCATCGGCTTCACAGCGAGTCATCTTTGGTGGTGGCACAGGGAAAGGAAACGCCGCCGCCCCTGATAAGCTCGACGCACTTTTGAAAGCGCTGCAATACGATAGCGCACGAGCACTGTCAGGTGAGTGAGCGAGTGAGTGAAATAACTTTATTCAGTCAACAGTAGACGCGAGTAAACTCAACATTACCTGACTAGGCCCACTCGGGGACCATCAGCTCAAACCTCACGGCCCTCTCGTGGGCCCTCTGGAGTGCAAGGATTTGAGAGGCCCGTTCCTGGGCCTTAATAAGCTTCATAATTTCCCCTTGGGTGAAAGGAGGACTGGCAGAGGCGCAGCCCCACAGGAAATGCTCGAAGTCCGCATAACAACCACAGAGAGAGCAGTCCGGGCTTGGGAACCGTTGAGGCAGATTGTGTGCAGTGCCGCGGGGCAACGGGTAAGTGCTTGTTTGCAGAAGTCTGAGAGTGACTGCCTGGGCCCTGCACAGCGAGGAGTGCGGTAAAGGCAGGAGTCTTCTTGAGAGATAATTATGGTTGCAGATCCCGTTGTACGATCAGAGCGGCTCGGGTCGCCCAGGAGAGAACGCGTTACCCGGCGCATGGTCAGTCAAACCTCGTGCAGCCGAGTGCGCCTCCTCGTTGGGGTTGAGCGAGGCACCCTCAATTGTTCCAAGGTGCGCAGGGAACCAGGCCAATGAGTGACGTTTGAGGTCTTTAGCATTTTGAATCATACGTAGGGCCTGGGGAGCCACCAGTCCCATCTGAAAGGCCCTGATAGCGGCATTGGAGTCTGGATAAATCGTGTCATGTACACCGTCCGTCAATGCAAGGGCAATTACAACCAGCTCTGCAACGCTGGAACTAGAAGTGCGGATGGTAGCGCAGCTGAGGACTTTGGAATCACAATCGATGACCACTGAGGAGAAAGCTTCCTCTTGAGCGCACGAAGCAGCGTCTACAAAGCATGTTCGATCCTTGTCCAAGCGGGCACTGGCGAGCAGATCTTTACCCCTGGCTCGTCGTTCTTTAAACACCGAAAAATATCACCACGCAGGATGTGCGTTGCCACAAAAAAATTGGATCGACCGCTTCTGAATCCCCTCTACAGCGCAACAAAACACCCTTAGTCTTAAATTCAATATTAAAAATTTTTCGTAATTGATCTTCGTTGATGAACTGATTAAGCAGAATATAAAAAAAAACTCTAGAGAGCGCCACATTCATATGTCCTTAGTGTTGTGCAGCTGCGGTTAACCACTTCTTTTTAAATTCTTGGTTGAAGTTACATGAAACGCACTGTATACGGTCATTGCGCACGCACGAAACAGACGGCTGTCGATTGGCTGTACCAGGATACGCTTGTAAAGTCATGACAGCGTATCCCGCTTATGTTTTGGTGTGTCAGCGAAGTACGATGACTAAGGGTGATGACAGCTGACTAGTTATTTTAGTTCTTCTGGTTTACTTGTGAAAACCGCGATATAGCCATACCGTAGTGGGGGACTCCGGATCAAGTTTGACCACTTGCGGTTCTTTAAAATGCTCCCAGCGCGTGATACACGGAAGTTTTTTTTTTATTTCGCCGCCATCGAAATGTGGTCTATACTGCTGGGATTTGATCCCATGACCTTTTATCAATAGCAGCGGCACCACGAACAAATTACTTTTACTTGAAACAGATGGTTTACTAGAGCGGTTCGGTAAATTAAGATTTGCTGTTTGCGTGAGTGCAAGTGGAATGAGACGCGACAGAGTTGCCGGATGAAGCTAGCGGGTCAAATTGTCTTCAACTAAGCGATGGCCTCTACGTATAGTTGCCCCGACAAGCAGAACGTTTTCGTAAGATACAAGAGATTTTTACAACGCGCAAAGTTGGTCTAATTGTGCTGCTTTGCTGTATACTCAGACGGAAAGCGAATCGACCTTCGTGTTAATTTTTTTACGGCAGGCAAACCGTGTCATATCCGACAAATGATACGCTATCATACAAGTCCAAATAGTCAGCTCTAAGAAAGAGAGCGTTTTCCTCCACTTAATTATCTGTTGTTTTATGTGGTTGTTACTGAGAAAAGAGTGTACAGGTACAAATGTGTAAAACACTGACTCGTCCTCAGTCAAAAAGTAATGGTGCCACAATCATCTGCCACATCTACTTTTTAGCATGTCAATAAATCAAGCCCTTCGATTCTCCGTGTTCATCTTGCTCAAGGAACACACAAGTAGGTTCCCATGCACGTGAGACTAAGTGTACTGCCCCGCGCTTTGTAAACGCCAGAACCGTAACTACAGAAAAAAATAAAACAGAGGGTAGGGGGAGGATGAAGCTGAAACGCTAACAGTTTACCACTTGCTGCAAATGAGTGGCCTTTAAATGAATGGAGGAACTTCAGACAGAAGTAGCATTATGTTTCTCAATCAAAAGCATAAGTGAACCATCTGGGTAGATCAAGAAGCATTAAAGGGCTCCTCACCAGGCCCCACGGCAAATTTTGGTTATACGCTTGAAGTTTTTACGCGTCCTCCAGGGAGCATTCTGTCCCAAAATGTTTTTCGAATCGGCTCATTAATAGCCGAGATACAAATACTTCAGTGCCGCGAACCCATGATTTCATCAGGCAGGCTCCACTGCCGAGCAAGACGCTCTTTCCACTCGCCCCGTCTAGCCTACGCAAGCGAAATTCCTTCCCTGTGTTCTCCCATACCGGACCTCGCGGACCCCGGGAGGTATACGTCACAGGCCCCACCTTCATTGTATTTTTTTTTATTGCTCCTCGCCTTTTTTTTTTTTTTTTTTTTTGCGCTACGCACTTCTACCGACGGCGTCGGACTCGAGTTGTTGTCTCGTTCGCTCAGCGTACGATTTTGCGCTCTGTGCACAAGGAAACATTACTAGCGGTATAATTCAGTGCTACACGAATACTGAGGCAGAACAAGCGGATCGCAGAGCGTGATCACGCGCTGGGACACGGTAAAAAATGGCATAGTTTCGGTACCTGCGCACGTGACCGCACGACCGTGAGAACAATCAGACGAAGCGGAAGTACATCTCTCTTGCTTCGGTGCGAAGTAAAATAAAAACACGCAGACATTCCGTTTGTGTGTTCTATTATTTCTCTAAACTTCAATTCGTCAATTCAAGCAACAGATCGCACAGATAACAGATGTTGTCTTGAATAATTCTCGAAGTCACGTGCCACCACGAGCGGCGCCACACTAACGACATGATTACGTAGGCGCAGGGGCACGATTACGTCACCGTCCGGCTTGGAGCGCGGCGGCCGCGAGGGAAGAGGGAAACGGCGTTCGGATTGAAATTTCACATCTTTCCGCGGCACCTAGAGATGTAATACTTTGCAGACACGATTGTTATCGCGCAATGTAGGCTTTGCGCTTGTCAGCTCAATATGGCCAGGCCTGGTGAGGGGCCCTTTCAGAGGATGCACGCAAGCACAGCCACCAACGACGCGAACGGTACGCGTATTATACAGATATAAGTACGACAGGGGCATCATACATTAAAGCTTCAATAAGAAGCTGTAAAATTACGATCTCGTGTGAATGACTAAAGTCTCGTGTGAATGACTAAAGGGAAATACAGCATCGTTATAAAGTATATTGTTGGGCTAATTTGTCACAGCCCGTACTTTTCAACCAGCGCAAGAACTGGACAACAAAATAGACAAGACAACACAGCGCTCTGCCTTGTCTATTTGGTTGCCTTGTTTCTGCTCGGCGAAAGGGCATTATCAACAAGAAAGGAAAAAAAAACAACGCTCGTTGGCAGACATTTGCTTAGTATCCATCCAAATCCATTTAGCGCTTTAGCGACTAATTGACGCTTCTTGACTCGCATTTTGGGGACTCTGTAGGGGCATAACACTGGCCATCTTGTAAATGGTGTACAGAGCACGCAAGACATACGATAAAAGCAAATCACTTTTTTCTTTGATACTTTGAGTCGTTCAACAAGATAATTAAACATTGATCCCTTAAGCACCGATTGAAGGGGCGAGATAAAAACAAGTTCTTTTGTTCGTTCGTTCGTTCGTTCGTTCGTTCGTTCGTTCGTTCGTTCGTTCGTTCGTTCGTTCGTTCGTTCGTTGGTTCGTTGGTTCGTTCGTTCGTTCGTTCGTTCGTTCGTTCGTTCGTTCGTTCGTTCGTTCGTTCGTTCGTTCGTTCGTTCGTTCGTTCGTTCGTTCGTTCGTTCGTTCGTTCGTTCGTTCGTTCGTTCGTTCGTTCGTTCGTTCGTTCGTTCGTTCGTTCGTTCGTTCGTTCGTTCGTTCGTTCGTTCGTTCGTTCGTTCGTTCGTTCGTTCGTTCGTTCGTTCGTTCGTTCGTTCGTTCGTTCGTTCGTTCGTTCGTTCGTTCGTTCGTTCGTTCGTTCGTTCGTTCGTTCGTTCGTTCGTTCGTTCGTTCGTTCGTTCGTTCGTTCGTTCGTTCGTTCGTTCGTTCGTTCGTTCGTTCGTTCGTTCGTTCGTTCGTTCGTTCGTTCGTTCGTTCGTTCGTTCGTTCGTTCGTTCGTTCGTTCGTTCGTTCGTTCGTTCGTTCGTTCGTTCGTTCGTTCGTTCGTTCGTTCGTTCGTTCGTTCGTTCGTTCGTTCGTTCGTTCGTTCGTTCGTTCGTTCGTTCGTTCGTTCGTTCGTTCGTTCGTTCGTTCGTTCGTTCGTTCGTTCGTTCGTTCGTTCGTTCGTTCGTTCGTTCGTTCGTTCGTTCGTTCGTTCGTTCGTTCGTTCGTTCGTTCGTTCGTTCGTTCGTTCGTTCGTTCGTTCGTTCGTTCGTTCGTTCGTTCGTTCGTTCGTTCGTTCGTTCGTTCGTTCGTTCGTTCGTTCGTTCGTTCGTTCGTTCGTTCGTTCGTTCGTTCGTTCGTTCGTTCGTTCGTTCGTTCGTTCGTTCGTTCGTTCGTTCGTTCGTTCGTTCGTTCGTTCGTTCGTTCGTTCGTTCGTTCGTTCGTTCGTTCGTTCGTTCGTTCGTTCGTTCGTTCGTTCGTTCGTTCGTTCGTTCGTTCGTTCGTTCGTTCGTTCGTTCGTTCGTTCGTTCGTTCGTTCGTTCGTTCGTTCGTTCGTTCGTTCGTTCGTTCGTTCGTTCGTTCGTTCGTTCGTTCGTTCGTTCGTTCGTTCGTTCGTTCGTTCGTTCGTTCGTTCGTTCGTTCGTTCGTTCGTTCGTTCGTTTGTTTGTTTGTTTGTTTGTTTGTTTGTTTGTTTGTTTGTTTGTTTGTTTGTTTGTTTGTTTGTTTGTTAACGCTTTGTGGAATGCTTTTACACAGTGGGCATATAACACAATATTTCCACTATCAGTTGAGCAAGCACGGCAACCACAGTGCATATACAAACCAAATGCGTATGCCTTAAAATCTCGAAGACCCGTTTTGCGATGCAAACCGTGTCAGATTTACTTCACTAAATCTTAGTAAAGAAAGAACAGTGGAACCCGGAAACGCTATTTCCCTTGCGTTATAAACGAATTAAAAGGACGAAGTGTTAAAGAAAACGTGGCGAACAATAAAACACGCAATGCGCCTGGGTATGTTAAATGTGCGCGCACCATTCAAAGCAGCGCAAATACTCGCGAACCTATAAAACAAACTGAGCGTAAATACAAAAAAGAAGAAAAGGATGCATTAAATATTTACGCGAGAAGGAGAGCAAGGTTCCTTGAAATTTCAAAGACAATTTGCTCGAAGTGTCTAAAAAATGCTGTGATAATTAACAACGGGCTTCATTATTCTTGCGCCGCAGGCGACGAGAATAACATAAGAGTGTGTATCAAAAACACAATTTGCATGAGAAATGAGAAAAAAGGAATTTAATTTGCTTCAGCGTTCAGCGTCTGGTAGGGCCTGTAGGGAAGTGACAAATCATTTGCTGTTTGACATACTGTTTTCTTTGCTTCGATTGGCGCTAAGCTATTTATTATTCTTTCGTTATGTGTACTTCGAGATTCACGAGTTTATTAAGCCCCATGCTTTGTTGGACAGGTCCATCCATCCAAGGCCAAAGTGGAGACCGCCTCCATCCGTGCCTTCGTCTGCGTAGGCGGAGGGGGGGGGGAGAGGAGGGTGCTGGAGCTTACGCAGGAACCGTCATCTCCCGAGACCCTATTTCCAATTGGGATCACGTACGTCACGTGCAGCTTCGTGCCTCGCGAGCCTCGCGTCATACATTTAGTTATCGCTGCAATAACGGGGGTTGTTTGCGCTAGTACCCGGCGTATATAGAAAGTCTGTGAAAGCGTACCGGGGGGGGGGGGGAGGGGGGGGGGGGGGGGAGTGCGCTAGTCTAAAAAGGTATCGAAGCAACGTTGCTGTCTTAATGATAAAAAATGTTTTATAAAGGTTTGTCCAAACGGTGAAAAAAGAGAGGACAGGTGGAAGGCAGTTCTGAAATCTAGCGCTTAGACCATCAAAATCACGCCGCGAAAACACGTCGCGAGAAAGCTATTGTATTGCAGAAACGCTATTGTATTACAGTCATTCGTTGACTCCTTTGGACGGACAGTCAGCTCACACGTGGAGAGAGAGAGAGAGAGAGAAGTCATAAGGGAAAGGTAGGGAGGTTAACCAGGCTGAGCCCGGTAGGCTACCTTGCACTGGGGAAAAGGGGTTGAAGGAGGAGAAGGAAGGAAGGTCACAGTCTCCACAGCTAGGCACACAAGCGTGGGCCACTGGAGTCAGTCACAGGCGGTCATACAGGGTAGTACAAAAGCTCGAGTAACCAAGTAGGCACATTTCGGAGCCGATTTCTATAGAAGGGTTGAAATCTGGGCCAGTTGGTACATACTCGAGCCCTTCTGTGCTCGAGCAGCATGACGCGACTTGTTTTCGTGCTACGAAAGCGCTTCTTAGATATTTAAGATCTACGGGCCTAATGAGACTTAACGAACAGTTTGAGTGTGTGCGTGTTTATGGGCGTATGTGCCGTTTGTTTGTGTGAGTGAGTGAATAAACGTTTATTTCGTCCACCAAAACGCGATGTGTGTATCTGGTCAGCTTGTAGTGTGTACATAATACCTTCCACACAGCAGCCGGAGTAGCATAACAGGCCGTCAGGTGGGCAACCACGACGAGCTTTAATTAGAGAAAGCATGGCCCTCTCTCTCTCTCCAGCACAGAAACAACCAGAATTACGTTGTCAAATGCATTAAATTATTTTTTTCGCGCTTGCCCTTCCACCTTCGCATGAAGTACTTCAAAGTTTCTTTTTTTTTTCTTAATATGAAGTGTCCCACTTACCAAGGCATACTCTTTCTTAATAGATTGGGCGGACTGCCCTACCTGTGACACTTGCGGCTGTGATAAAACACTCGCACATCTTGTGTGCCTCTGTTGCAGTACGGCGAGGCAGGGGCTGTGCACCACGATAGAGACGCTAGACAGCCGGCCATTATCATAGCAAAATGTACTAGGACAATGGTCCTAACGGGCTTGTGCGCTAAAGGCATGTTTACAGTCCGACGTAATCGACACGCGGGCGATCGTCGCTCGACACCGGGCGCGTCGGAGCGCGCTGGCCGCGTCCGGTTGCGTTGGCTGTGCCTAGCTGTGTCAGTGCGTCGAACCATCGGTCGAAAGAGACGCTGTTGTTATCGCCAACGTGACGTAACGTGATCGCGCATTCACGGTACGTCGGACTATATTTAGCCCTCAAGCATAGCTAGAGCGCCAGTTCGCTTCCTCCGGTCTACCAGAGTGCTAGATGGCCGGCGATGGTGACGCGTGCCGCTTCAGATCGCTGTGCGTCGATTTCTGTTGGGCTGCTCATGTTCTTTCTGTTCCTATCTTTTTTAATAAAATCCTTTTTTCCTCGTGCAGGGTGGCAGCGAAGCAGACATTTTATGGTTAGCCCCCCTGCTTTTCTTTGTTTCGCTCTCTCTTTGTCTCTATTAAATCTAACAATCACACCATATATCATGGTAGGCCTTGTTCGAGAAAATGAAGTTTGTAAAGAGAGATAAAGAAGGGATGGCAGCGAGGGTAACCAAGGTCGCTTGCAGGTGCCCACACTATAGGTGGGGAAGGAGAAAGGGAGAAAGAAAGAAGAGAAGGAGTGTGCCCACAACCACAGATGAAGATTCACTCACGTATATATAGCCACAAGCGCTCGTCTTTTCCTGTTGTCTTGAAGTAGAGCGTCAACGCTTTGGTGTCACTGCTAGACCTTCGGCTGTTAACAGTCTGCTCTGCGCACTAGTCTCACCCTCTTAGACGGCATACCGTTATTGGAAACAGTGATACTGGGACCTTGGCCGCATACTTGTGTAGTACGCAGAAAGCCACCAATGCCTCTACAGTGCTTTGGGCACTCACACGTACGCCTTCCTGGATATTTTCGTTCTATAGCGAGGACAACTGGAATGCTTCCATGCGCGTCCCTGCTAATTGTGTGGTTACCAATCACTTTCCAGAGCAGAGTCGGTGCGCCATATGTGGCATAAGCTGTACGCCAAACGCGATTTTGGAAGCACTATGCTCGACGCACAAATGACAACTGACCTAAACGGCTTTCAGAAATAACCTCTTCTTGGGGTCGTGCACGGTGCTAGGAGAAAAGTGGAATGCGTTGTGATGGGGGGGGGGGGGGGGGGGAGGGGGGGCTACTTGTTCAGTGCAATGAACGCCGACACACGCGGGCGTGAAAGCTTAATTTCATTGGCTTGCCGCTTATGGCATCGGAACGGGTCGATTGATCGTTGATTTTTCCCTACACTGCTTTTACACCACTTATAAACAAGGTCGACCGCAACTCAAGTGGTTGGAAGAAGCCTACGAATACACGCAAAGCGCCTCGAGCAATTTTGCGTGTATTTGCGGGCTTCTTTCACGTTCTGGGTAACACTTTTATGTAGCACATATTGAGCAACACAAAACGGTATCGGGTGTTTTTCATGTTGCTGTACAATTTTCTCATGGACACCTTTCATCTACTTATAATATTTCAGAAGCTGATTCATTATATAGACTAATTATCTAATTAGGCGGAATATAAAGAAATATTCAGAGCATCTCCAAGCGACGACAAACAACATTACCTTGGTTCTATCCAGCTACGTGGCATTTGAGCATCTTTAACGTTTGGCTCAAGTTACGTAGAACACCCTCTATAGCTGTAATGACAGGCTGCCAAAACAACTTTCGCGACTTTGAGAACAAAATGACGCCAATTCTGCTTTTAACGGGTATGAGTCACATTATCTTTTCGTCCACCGGAAGCCTTCCCTCCTCACACGGATGGAGCTAAGCCCCATTAACTGCCAACGAACCGCCATGCTTTGAACGCATGGGCTTTTATGGAAGCTTCGCTACGAGGTATATTTACCTTGGTCATGATGTAAATGTCACGTGGGTCCTCGGCTTCTATATGGGAGCAAGCAAGGGACGAATGCCTATTGCAGGCACTGGTCGAATCCACGGGAAAAAGTGTCCATTACAGGAAGGCACCTCTCTCATCGCATCGACGCCTTGCAGAATTTAATTTGCTTTCATCGCAGGTTTTATACTGAATTCCATGTAAGCATTCTTGGCGTAGAACGTTCTATGGGCACTGTTTTACAATTTACCGTGTACATCATGCAAAATTTTCAGCGGATCCTCGTGAGGTTGCTCAGAAAGTGAGAGCCCTCGGTCGAAGTGCAGACTCTGTCGTATAAGGGCGGACGGAGGCCTTAAAATGAGAAGGTGGACAAGAGGTTCAATAATAATTAAATTCTGGAGTTTTTTCGTGCCAAAGCGACGATCTGGCTGTGACGCACGCTGTATAGAGGGAGTACTCAGGATTGAATTTCACCACCTGGGTTATGTACACGAGGTTTTTGCATTCGACCCCACCGAAATGTAGTCGCTGCGACCGGGAACGAACTCGTGGCATCGAGCTCAGCAGCACAATGCCATAGTTACTGGGCCACCGCGACGGGTAGACATGCGGATGGAGTCATCGCCATGCTTCTATTCCTTGCGGCACACTTCAGCGCACGTCTCACTCGGTCGTGACATCTTTCTCTGAGCTCGCTCAAATTAGACCGAACTTCATTGCAACTGATTGCGCGGCTGACAAACCACAACGAAATGAACCAAAGAAGTGCAGTGGCTGCCTTGTTTCTGTGGATTATTGCCTGTTCTATTCTTCCAAATAGTTTAGCGCTTATTGCTATATTTATTTTAATATACTGCAGGGGAGAAATTGGCCCAAACAGGAAGGGTTATATCGTATAAGACAATTTGACTCTCCAATGTATAAGGTTTTTGTTTTGCATAAGCTAGTTTGAAGAGTGCGCTCGCTCGTTGGTTTTCTTTCTTTGTGTGAGTGTGTGTGCGTGTGTGTGTGAGAGAGTGAGGGCGTGTATGTATGCAAAATATACATACATAAATATATATGTAAGAGATTTTTTTCCAAGGGTTAAACAAAACCCACAAAAGAAGAAAACGTGCCGCATGGCACTTTTCGCGTGCTTCGCGGGATTATTTCATGCTTGTAGTAGCAGTAATAGTAGTAGTAGTAGTAGTAGTAGTAGTAGTAGTAGTAGTAGTAGTAGTAGTAGTAGTAGTAGTAGTAGTAGTAGTAGTAGTAGTAGTAGTAGTGGTAGTAGTAGTGGTAGTAGTAGTAGTAGTAGTAGTAGTAGTGGTAGTAGTGGTAGTAGTAGTGCATTACTGCTACTACACCATTCATGCTTGTAGTAGCAGTAATAGTAGTAGTAGTAGTAGTAGTAGTAGTGGTAGTAGTGGTAGTAGTAGTAGTAGTAGTGGTGGTAGTAGTGGTAGTAGTAGTAGTAGTAAACTTTATTTTGTTCGAGATGGGCTTGAGGGAGCTTGAAAAAACTTATGTGTAGCACATATATCAACAGAAAGATATGATCGGGAATTTCTCATGATGGTCTGAAATTTTCTGATTGACAGTTTTGTTCTGATTATAGTAGTTTAGAAGTTGATTATTAATTATGACTATTTGTGTAGTTAGGCGAAATAGAAAATAAAATTGTCTGATCTGTTCAAAGGAATGGCAAACACCATTACCCTGGTTCTTGCCAGCTGCGTGTCACTCGCATACATATTTTAAAACTTTTGGTACAAGTATAGCCTGAAACACCCTTTTTATGACATTGCTATTCACGATTATAGACGTTTGCATGTGCACATTATGCACAGGTGGACCATTATGACAAAACTACGCGGTCAACGTTAACATGTGTTTGAAGGTGAGCGTGGTCGTCACGCGAGGAATACAGGTTGCGGGTATGGGTCGCGATTAAAATCTCGTATGCAGTTATTGAGCGGTTATGAGTAACATTTAAAGTGAACTTTCTAGCAGTGCAGCCAAAAGCTTCAAGCGGATGCTGTTTTGGTTCTTCTCACGGCCATCATTATCCAGCGCGAAATCGACCGTATGCCTTCGCGCATCGATCGAAACACGGTCGTCTGGTGGTCCCGCCTCCCTTCTCTAAATTGGCAGCTTCCGCTCGAAATAAGTGAGAACAGCAGGCAGGAAACTTTGAGTGCGGTACGCGCTCAGACGGACACACGCAATGAAAAAAGAAGAAAGAAAAACAAGCAGGCTTTGTACCACTAAATAGACGTCTGCTCTCGGAGTTCGACCTCTCCACGATCGAACCACGAACTGCGATTGAAGTGCGATCATGCGCTCCCTCCATTACAGAATAAACGAGTAAGCGAGTGCCATGTTGTTGGGGGTAAGTCCAAGGCGACGACAGATTGCACGAAGGGTAAGGAGGGTAATTTTGCTCACCGCCTAAACGACGCCCGGAGCGGTGTGGAAATAGGCGCCAAGAAACTGAACATTGCATGTTTTGGCAGCTGAACCAATGAAGTACTGGCATGATTTCTTCGGGGTAATCACAGTGCCTTGTGCAAATATTACTGGAGGAAAGTCTGGCATTAGGTGCTGCGGGAACCGCAATTATGATGGCTCATCTGACTATAGGGAAGAGTGCGGTGCGCGATAGATTAGGAGAAAGTGGTTTACCTGAATCGGTAGCAACATTCAAAGCATCATAGTAACACGGTGCGGATAGGAGGAGACATTTTCAATCAACAATGCCAGGGAAATATAGTATAGCAGGCGTAGTAACGGGAACACGTACTCGTGTTAAGAAAATAAACAAAAACACACTGCTTGCATGGTTCTCTGTTGCTCTAACCGTTCACGTAATAGCGCATTCTTTTTGCGATTATTTTCTCGCAAGGTTCATTGCGTTTGCAAGCGCAGCATCGGCTTGGGTGAGACAGGGCACAGATGGGTGCGTGATGGCAATGGTTCTGATGTTTTTCGCATTCCAGCGATCAGCGGCCCTAGCACAGCCCGCGTGACTTGCATCGTTTCGCTTTCTCGCCTTGTTTGGCATGTTCGGTACGATCAGAGAGGGCGGTCGTTTGAGCAAAAGAACATCGTTGCTTTTTTTTTGGTTTTCATTGTGTGCTATATTGCGTTGTTACGCCCAGCTCCTGCAGTAGGTTGTCTGAGCTGTTTCCATTCTTCATGGCGCGAGCGTTTTCGACCGATTTGGAACGGAGCCAATTTCCACTCATTTACTCGGCGAACGTTTCTGAGAGATGAAACATTTTCATTCTTTCTTTCACTGTATTACTATAGTTTTTTTGCTAGAACCGAATATAACCTAAAAGGCACCTCTGACATTACCGAAGGTTGTGCTAAGGTAAAACAATTGTCACATTCCAACAGTAACTTGATTATCTGGGTTTTACCCAGGGCGCAGTTCTCAATGTAGTACTGCACAAGATTTTAGAGAAATGGTGAACCAAGGTATTACCTTTACTAACATGTGCTGTGAACTTCGAGCTCGTTACTTTATTTCCTTAAGAACAACGTTCGTTTTCTTGTAAAAAACCTACCAAGAAAAGCAAACTTAAAATTAAGGAACTTACGTATATATATTCTGTCTGGTAGCACAGTTAACCGAATAACCAACATAAAAAGTACGCCCATATAGAACGAAAAAACAGCGCATTATAACGTTTTAAAATGTCGAATTTTCTGTAATCCGCTAGGTGTTTTCATGGCATCATAGTTTTTTTTTTTTTTTTTTACTGACGTCTCTCATGAGCATATTAGTATGTTTTATAGGCAATTCTATCTTATTCACCCCTCTACCATGCTTATTTTCACTTTCAATCACTGTATTCATTTTGCCCTAGTCGAGAACGGCCGCCGCATTTGTAACTCTGCTGTATGTTGGCGTAGCTTCCCCACACTTCTTGTCCTCCTTTGTCCTCGCTTTGACGTTCGGCATCACTCTTTATGCTGGGCATTAAGTCGATTGGAAGCACTACCTTTCGCAAACGCAAAATATTCGGGGTGCCTGGCCTTACCCATCGTCAACGCACAAGCATAGACGCGCTCAAATGGAGTGTTTAAGATGAATCGGAATGGGAGAGGGATAAAAGCTTTCTTAATATGCCGGATATGTTATCCTGGCCGAACGCCTGGAATGTTACTCTAGGTGCCGGGGCTCTGACTGTACGTGCCGTTTATGCATATATATATATATATATATATATATATATATATATATATATATATATATATATATATATATATATTATGCATATACATGGCTGTGTACCATATACCAGACGCAAGACGTAGCTGTTAAAGAAACGCTATGCGCTTTACTGGGCGCGTCCTTTTTTGTGTTATTTTCCATATCGATTTTTTTCTATCCACCATAGCCTTTCCCCCCCCTAGGATAGCTAACCGCACGTCTTTCTGGTAAAAATTGAGAATTTCTTGCTTTCATGCGTTCTTTCTTTCGGTTTAACAATTACTAAATGTGTGATGATGACTTTCACGTTCGGCCAGTATTGTTCTCCAAGCATAATTTAGAAAGCACACCGCCTGGGCTTAATTTTAAAAAAGAAACGTCATTTACCCCAAAGAAAGATAAAACAGCAGTTTCTTAACTGTTTCCGCAAACACCCAACGAAAAATAGCATGCAAAATACTCAAATACTAACACAAGTTACACTGCTGCTTCGGACATGAACATAGGTTGAATAGCCGTAGGCAGCTCTTACCAGAAACTATACCTTTCTTCAATTTTTTTTTTAGTTTATGACCAAAATATGTTCTGGTAGCACTATCTTTTCATGTAGCGGACTCCCGTTGGGAAATGAATAATTACGTCGGCAGGTCTGTAGAGAGGACTTCATAACGTCCTCTTCATTTTTCTTTGCCCACCATGTACTTTATTAACAATCTTGTAAGAGCGAGCATTCAGCACGCGCCGGCCGAGAGGCAAGCCTACAAGAGAACTCATGCTAACAAACGAATACTGGTAAGCGCAGTTTCAAGACGGGACGAGAGAAAATACTGACGCACAGAACAAGCGCTACTCGCAAATCAGGTGCAAGTAGCGCTTGTCCTGTACGTCGGTGTTCTTTCTTGTCCTGTCTTGAAACCGTGCTTACTAGTATTCATTTGTTAGCATGAACTAACTAGCCCAGCAGCAAATTTTGTTAAGCGAGCTCATGTTCATCAAAAAATATATATATATATATCTTACCGACAGACCCCGTAAAAAGCGGAGCCAGAGGCTTTCGAAGAAACGGAAGCGACCTACGCAAAGCCAGAAACGGTGGCAGTCGCGCCAAAAGGCTCGCGATATTCACTCTATCTCTCTCTTTGTCTTTGCTATTTCTGATTCACGCTTTCTTTGAGGGTGACTGCGGTAGGTACGGCAGCCTTTCTTTCCAGTCTTCGCCTGTTGCCACACTGACGACGTCCCCAACGTAAGGTGAGCGTGCAGTATAAGCGGAAAATCCCTTATGTTTTGCACTAGATTGTGTTTTTGGGTGACATTCTTTCTGCACTCACACCTTTGTTATTTTGTTTTATTTTAGCAAAACGCGTTTTTCAGGCGGAGACGAATAGACTTCTGCTTGACGAAAGCCAGACTTTCTAAGCTCACCCCCCACTGGTGAATGTTTCTTAAATCCACGCAGAGTCGCCATGGGTGTCCTCCATTGCTCACATTGTCCCATGATTTTGCCGATTTTGTTCTTATCGAATAGATTCGTTCGCATCTGTATTCTACTCCCTCCCTGTTGATTCTTTCTCCTTTCTCGTTTGCTTTGTGTTTCCGTATTTATTTGTCGCTTTCAATATCATATAATGCGCGAAATTTCCTTTTCAATGTCCAGCTACGGCTGGTGAAAAGGCCTAGGCTGTCAGCACAGGGCCACGGCTGCCTGGAATAGGGTGGCTGCCCACTTTTGAGCATTAACAGCTTGGTCTCCGAAATAGGTGTTTATTCAGTTACATGGTCCTCATGGCGACAATTATGTTAAGAAAATGAGCGTTGCCGTGGCCAAAATCAAATAGCTAATGTACTTGACTATAAGAAACAGTTCAGATTTTTGTCGTGAGACTAGTATTTATGTGTGCCCTCGGATGTGTGGCTGCGAGGAGAAAACTCGCTGAACTATCACAATGTTGGAAATTTTACGTCATTTTATTTCGCCATAAAAGTGCTGGGCTCACTGTACCAAAAAGAAAAAAAAAAGAGAAGTAGCGCCATTTAGAACCGTACATGCATGTGTTTGTGGCTCGGCGAGACCCGTAGTCGGGCTTTTTTCTCTCTCGATTATTTGCTCTATTTTATTTGAATCGAAGAGGAGAAAGAGGAATCTTGCTAGCGGCGGGCGGGCATTGCCTTACAAAAGCTTCCGGCACTTGTTTTGCCCGAGTGCCAGTTATGAAACGCGATAGACTATGATGCCTGTCGCAACACGCACAGGTACGTCTAATGGTGAGTAAAGATTCAGACGAAAGACATGACCTCTGCACAGCTCTCAATCAGCTAGATAGAACACCATTCACCTTGAAGAAGATCTTGGGACCATGGCCTCGCATATCGCAGCTACAAAAGGCCACAAAAGCTCTGCTGCGATATTTGAAGGCTACTGGATTGAGTCAGCGTCTGTGATCCGTACTGAGTGACCGAACGATATACCCAGTAGACTTTCTCTTCTTATTTTAATCTTTCCGTCCCCTTTTCCCTTTCCCCAGTGTAGGGTAGCCAACCGGGCTCAGTCCTGGTTAACCTCCCTACCTTTTCCTTTATCATTTGCCCTCTCTCTCTCAGCCGAGGCGCAAGAGGTTACGCGCCGTCCGTCTCACCCATTCCTAATAGTCCGTCTGGGCACGTACATTTCCTGAACCACAAAGGAAGAACAAAGGTCAAGTGTCTGGCAGACATGAGCCCAAATCAAAAGTGAGGGAGTGAGTGAAAACTTTTGAGTCTTTCAAGAGTTTCGCGGTTACGAGGTCTCCGTCGTCTTCATCATCTTGGCGCTGGCGACTTGAGACATCTCTTCAGCAAGGGTGGGCCCCTATTTCAAGGCTCCACTGAGTCGTGCTGCATCGCTCGCGTGCTCTCCCCAAACCAAAAGCAAAGGTGATCGAAAGCATCACTGCACCACCCAGAAATCCCTTGCGCTGACATGCTCTTGGAACACGTTGCGTGCTTTTGTATTATGTACCGGGTGAAGAAGTGTATATTTAGGCCTGATTCTGCATACTGTATAGACAGACAATGTTTTCGAGTGACACAAGTAAAGCATTTTACAGCAGCAAATGAAACAATATCTATATATATATATATATATATATATATATATATATATATATATATATATATATATATATATATATATATATATATATATATATATCTGTGGCTCCCTTTGCGCGTCGAGCTTTATAGTTACAAAAGCTATAAATTGTTTTCAATTATGTTACCAGCCGCACTCAAACGCCTTTATAACGAACTGCTTTGAATCCCCAAATCATCGTTGTACAAGTCACTTCACTCTGAAAGCCGTGCACTGTGGCGCTCATAATAGAGCTAACTATAAGCACGTACCTCAAAAGAAGATCTTTGCTTAAGATTAACTCAAGAGGGGCTTATTGAAATAAGCCTCTAATTCTTTTTGCGCACACTTCTTCTGAGAGAATGTGTTATTGCACCGAGATTCACAGCACGCTTCTTGGCGAAACACAGGAGCTATACACCAGAACACAGAAAAATATTGAGTGGCGCCATTTTGCGCCACCTGCTGCTCCAATGGCTCCGAGCTGCCAAGCGAGGCGACCGCAGGTAGACGCAGTGCTTGCGCTGCTTGCGCTTTGACATTTCTCGCGAAGAAACGGGATGGTGAATTTTAGCTAGCGAATTTACTTAGTGAACTTCAGCTTCTCGGCAAGATTGTGCTGCAAATCAGAATGGCTGTGGCAAGCGCAACGTGCGCAGGCGGAGCGGATCGTTCGGGTAAGTCCGTGTTACCTTTGCATGCGGAAACATCGGTTCTGCGGCTATTCCACTTTGATTTGCACGTCTGACAATATGTCATGAACTAGTAAAAGCCTTGCAGTACGCGATATGTTTTACCTCCGCGTTGTAGTGCCTGGAAAAATCTCGCGGCCGGCACCTTGAAAACAGGCGGCATGCTGTAGGTTCGAGTAAGCGTAGCGCACGTACGCGGATGCCCAGATGTGTCCGTTTTCTGTCTCGGGAGGGCGGAGGAATGAATTAACATTAGTTCAGCCGTGTCGGATCTAGTGTGCAATGTATGCGTACTTTTTTAACAAACATCGCCGCTCTTGCCCTCTGGCTAGAAGTTACGATAAGCAACACAAACCAGCTTTCACACGTAAAGGCTTCGAATAGTTGCTGAATAGTTGCGAACAAAACATAAGTATCCCGTCGGCACACAATCAATCCTTCGTTGTACCGGTGATTTCGCTGAAGAGGCGTCCGTTGTAAAGGCGTTCATTGTAAAGGCGTTCGTTGTAAAGGCGTTCGACTGAACATACCTTAGAGCGACACGAACGAACACACAGATACACAAATAAAACACAGACAAAGTTTTAGTATTAAATGTTTGTAATGCTGTTGTGAATGTTTCTATAACAAGTTATTTCAAGAAGGGATGTCTATCTTTTAAAAATATACTGCTTGGAATGTTTTATACCACACAGGCGTATGTATGTGGTAATGTTTTAGACAAAAGCAACTAGGCTCGTTGTAGGTCCGTAGTCAAAAAAGGCTCTTACGCTGAAATTGTTCGTAAGAGCAAATGCCAAATAATTATGATATGGACGTATTATGAGCAAAGGCCGCCTTCCAATGACATAATGTACTTACAAACAAAAAGCTTCGTGAATTCGCCCAAAGGCTGAGCAAGAGAAGGGAAAAAGACCATCTTTGGTGTACCTCTTTCTCAGTTTAAAAAAAAAATATTACGAAAAATTGAACCACAGGTTCGCTTGCAATGTTTTTATTGAGAATTGTAACCAATTACAATAAATTTTAGCCCTGATATGTAACGCTGAATTACGCAAGATCGCCAATTTCTACAGCTATATGGCGTCTTGAATTGAAGATCATTCGTCGTAATTGCAAATTCTGTGTTACTGAAAAAAAAAAAAAAGGTATTAGAATGTTTTGCAACACAACGGTGCGTATGCAGTGACTCACAAAATCAGGAGGCAGAAACTGGTTTTAAAAAAAATGACGTTACATAACTTTTAAAACACCTTCGGGTATTTCAGAAGTTAAGTTGACCGCCATTATTTATTAGTCCTCGCAACACATCCATGTAGCAGTTTCTGAATTAGTCCATTGTGCAGCTGCAAAGTTTTCCGTCACTCGTTTGTGCTCTGATTATGCTGTGAAGCACGAAACTATTGCAGCTAGCACGACGCCTAGCGTAGTCTACCCATTCTTAAAGTGATTACCTTTGCTCGGCTCCGTGACCCGTTTTCGTGGTCGGTTTTGCTAAGCGGCGATAAAATGGGCGCGTGCTGGCACGCTGCCGAGTTGCGGGGCGCGTTCGTTGCGAACCGTAAATGTATCAAATTAAAGAGCCGGCGATGCCAACGTAGTTCTTCCGAACTGATGAGTTCTATGCATGACCTTTGCAATGGTGAAATCTTTTGTCAAATTTCATTAAACAGCCAGGTCTATTCCGGAGGTTTTATGTTGGGAAGATAATTGGACGACACTGCGATGGCACTACTTCGCTCCGTTAAAGAAATCGCTTACAATGCCATTGTGCGTCTGAGCGAGCAGCCGGGAATATCGGCGCTTGTAGTCGCGGGAGAGTTTTGCAACGTGTGAAGGTTTAAATGCGGTATAGTTTAGCGCTCGGAAAAGAATTGCTGCTCCCTTTCTCCGTCCTCCTCCAGCACAGCTACAGGTGTACTGGCTAACAGTTGTGCTTTCTACAAAATTATCCAATGAAGCCAGAAACGCTACCCAAAAGCCCTGAGTTGCAACCAGTGTGGAGTCACTGCAGCAGGGAGGCTTCGGCCCTGCTGAGTTCTTTCGTCACGTAGTCAAAACTGCAGAGGTAGCAACCGAAGATATTTAACATGACTGACAATGACTTGTTTGAGGAGATACTGAGGGTACCTTTGTTGGCCTAAATTCAAAGAGAGAAGGAGACCAGACCGGAAAAGTATGGTGGTTAACCAGAAGACGAATCTACTGCTTCTTCTAAGGCAATTCAAGCAAGATTGCCAGCCGCCTCACTGTCCGCTACATTTACATATAAAAAAAATCCATTGAAACATTATCACCAAACCAAAACTAAAAAGTACATTAACGACAAATAACGAAATTTGCGGGCGCTTCTACAGCTTGATATAATCACTTCCAAGGCAGGCTTACTCTCTTACAGTATTATATATACAGCAAGCTGCGCCCTGCTAAGACCTCGGCAGTTATAAGGCAATGACCACACAGCAATGACCACACTTTCGTATACGGTCAATGAGACGACACAGCCAAATCGCGCAGCCCGGGACACACCTATAGAGGGTCAGAATCACAATTAAAAAAAAAAATACTCCGTGCACCTCCGTGTTCTTTATCTACCGAACAACCATGAAAAAATTATTACAACGATTGCACAGTTTCTACAAGTGTCCAGGCACAGAAAGGCGAGTTGCCATGACAGACGTGGAGCACTTCCTACGTTTCCAATCAATTAATTGATGCGCCTATAGGTTGGCACGCGGTATACTGATGGAGTGAAATTATATGCAAGCATAGAGGCTCGTTTTATGAAGATGCTACAAGAGCGACTTATCGAATGTATTTTCAAGGAAGCGTGAGTTTTATGTGACTCAATATACGACCGGCTTAACGCACTTGATTGACCAGTATCCCTTGGCGTGCCATAAGCAGCGACGATCGTTAAAGCGCTCAACAGGTTTCGGCTGCCACCGCTTCGTCTCGTCGGCTCTAAAGACTGCTTACATAATAGTCGAGTAACGGAGTTTAACGCGAAACTTTCACTTCTAA